>NC_086056.1:6620575-6788075 GCF_947568885.1 Cydia strobilella
GGCGACATTTCGGATTCTTTGGGAATCCTTCCTGATCTAAATATGTTGAAATATGTCTCACGATAGTTTAAGTTCAGCTAAGTATCTTCTTATAAAAGATATGGTTTTTAAAACATAATGTTCATATAAAGTCCATAATTTAATTACAAATAATCCAATTTTCACCGGTTTAACAAAAGATCTTATTTAAAGCTCTCAGAAAAAGCACCGCCGGCAAGCACTAAGCCACCGGAAGTAGTGCGGAAATGGCGGCGTGTTTCCTGTTAACTCCCACTAAAGCTTTCAACCAGGTAGGTATGTGGAAAATATGTCATTTCCGGTTGTTAAGTCTCCTTTATGAGATTAAAAGACGTATGCGAAGTCTCAAACGTGACTTTCCGTTTTGCTCTGCACTGGGGTAAAGAATATTTGCTGTAGGGTCAGCATATTTTCAGAGATGCTAATAGAACTTGTAAGTATGGAGGTATTACGTCCATTTCCTTAAAGAGTCCTGGCAAGCTCGGCCGATTTGTACCTTCCCATACAAACGTAGTTTTTTTTTTCATTTATTTATTAACACAAAGTATATACATTATAAAAATTATGACAGCGAACAAAGCCCCCTAAGGCTTAACTGCCGCTGTAATCGCTGTAGTTCCGCTCTCATTTTAAAACTACATGTTGGATTGTAATGAAACTTTGCACATACAATGACATGAGGTATATCTAGGTCTGAAATTAGTTTATATAACAAACAAACGAATTATAGCAAAAACAAGTTTTTGTATGAAAAACTTAAATTCGCTGTATTTTTTTTACTATGGTATTTGAAGCTACATACACTAATTATAGACATAGATATACCTTATCCTATTGTAGGTACAAAGTTTCAGAGCAATCTAGCTAGTCGATTTAAAATGAGAGCGGAACTACGTTTGTATGGAGAACCGAGCTTGCCGGAGACCCTTACGTCTATTAAATACTACTGTGCTCATGAAGTTTCGACGATCTAGTTTCCAAACCAAGAAGCGGAATTTTTTTGTGTGATGTGCAACGTTTTGTTCATAATTATCTCTGCACATAATTGCTTTGATTATACTTATATATTTTTATTATATTTGTATAAATAAAGAATGCAATAAATAATTGAGTTCAAGCCTTGTTGAGGTTACTGTGGATATAGATTTGATTCTCCAGTTGGTTGTTTATTATGTATACATATTTATTTTGAAAGAAAAATATTGATATCAAATTTAAATGCATAATGAACATTACGGAATTGGCCTTCATCAGTATTAAACAGAAAATAGTGCATCTGATACGTCGATGTTTTGTATGGGAGAGCCAAAATTTTATTCGCAATTTCGGTGTTGGCACCGTGTCGCACGGTTTCGCAATTCCTATGATAAAAGTTGCTCATGCACTCAAACATTTTGATTGGATTTGATTGAAGGGTTGAAAAAACACTCCATATTTTTTTTTATACTACGTCGGTCGCAATCAAGCATACGGCCCGCCTGATGGTAAGCAGTTACAGTAGCCTATGTACGCCTGCAACACCGGAGATATTACATGCGCGTTGCCGACCCTTTAAAAACCTGTACACTCCTTTTTTGAAGAACCCCATACTGTAGCCCCTCGGGAAAACCTCGGCAGGGAGTTCATTCCACAGCCGAAGCGTACGCGGGAGGAAATTCCTCTTAAACCGCACAGTACGCGACCATTTAGGTGCTAGGGTGTGAGGATGAACACGATGGCGAGCGGTACGGTGATAGAAAGCGGCCGTTGGCATCATGTCAAACAATTCTTCAGAGCACAGCCCATTGTACAAGCGGTAGAACACATACAAGGAGGCGAAGTCTCTCCTTAGACTTAAAGGTTCAATACCGCTTGTGAGTTTGGGATCGTCGACGATACGTACATAGCCCGCTCAATAGTAAAAGATAGGTAAGATAATAATGAAATAAAACATATGTAACAACCACGCATTGCGAAAACCCTTTTCCGGGACACGGGACGGCCATATTTTATTTTCCAGACGAAAACCATTAAGCACATCTGAAGGTAGGCGCAACTCCTTCGGCCATAAATAACTGGAACTCGCGTTTAATGGAAATAAAGATACAATTTAGTTTTTCATGGAAGCGTCAAGCAGATGTGGTTTATGGAGGCACTTTGTTTAATGTTGCTTTCATTTTTTTAGCTTCATTAAATGGAAAGTAAAAAATTGTAATAAAAAAGCGTATCTCCTTAAATCAAATTAATTGAATATATAATATATACTTAAAATTAGAAATATGTACTTAAATTTAAATCGCTCATGTTTAGGACATTTTTAGTTCGACATGTGCAACTCAGGCTGTTATGAAAAATTATGACATCAACTGACTTTTAACGATTACTAGATGTACTGTTTCGGGGCATCCTGATACAGGTTCATTCACCTAAAAGGAAGTCCCAACCACTGATGGCAATTTGTAGACTAAGCTTACAAGGAAATAAAACAATTTTCATTTTCATTTTCATTTTCACTAGTACTTTATCAGATCGATTTGGTAGAATTGACGCCGAGACAGATAAATCACTAGAATAAATAGTAGAAATAAAGTATCAGGCGTTTTACACCTTCGCTGCCAAGAATTCGCCGGGGATTTAATTTTGTAAAGCGATTTTGGCAAAGAAAGTGTTAAAAAGCTCTTTTCGTATTCGTATACCGCTATCTGTGTATTTTGTGTTTACCAATTAATCCTGGGAGCCATAAATTTCTTGCTGTACAGCTTTCTAAGTAAATCAGTGCCGAAGCCGGCTACATACTAGCAAATTTCTGTTGTTCGATATCGTGTAATCAGATAATTGAATTGACAATTTGAAAATATAGGTGTATCTGTGTGTAAGATGGTCCCCAAATATTTATTTATTTAATTAAGAAGTTGATTATAATAAAGTTCTCTTATTTAACACTCGCAAATAATTTTGTTCACACCGATTTTTACGGAGGTTCTTCAAAAACCGGCCAAGTGCGAGTCGGACTCGCGCACGAAGGGTTCCGTACAATTACGCTTACGTTCCGTAAAAAACGGTAAAAAAACACGTTTGTTGTATGGAAGCCCCACATATATTTATTTTATTCTGCTTTTAGTATTTGTTGTTATAGCGGCAACAGAAATACATCATATGTGAAAATTTCAACTGCCTAACTATCACGGTTCATGAGATACAGCCTGGTGACAGAGAGATTGATTGATTGCTTGATTGATCATTTATTTGTCAATATGGGTTACAGAGGTCTTAAAACTATTTACAATATGTAATTACATAGGATCTCCACATTGTGCCTACAAACTGGCATACAAATTAAATTAAACTAGCCTAAGTCCATGCATATTATATTAACTTAACTATTAAGGAACTCGCCCACACTGTAGAAACATTTCCCACACAGCCAAGCTTTCATCATTTTCTTAAATGTTGTATTCTTTTCCCCTTTAAATTCATCCGGTAACTTATTATAAATTGTAATGCACATGATGTATGAATTTTTAGATGCTAATACTAGTTTTGTAGCTGGTTTGTGTAATTTATGTTTATATTGTTGTCTAACATTACGAGAGCTCATCTGTTGTGCTTCTATGAATTCATCTTTATATTTACCTCAGCTATATACACGCAAGCAACAGTTAGAATATTGTGCTGTATGAAGAGATGCTGAGACGGACAGACAGACAGACAGACGGACAGTGAAGTCTTAGTAATAGGGTCCCGTTTTCACCCTTTGGATACGGAACCCTAAAAATTGTGTTCAGCACTCATTGTGACATATCTGGAGTTACAGGCGTCCATAGGTTATTGTATCCGCGTACCATCAAGCGGGACGTATACTGGTCCATTGTTGGTATAAAATTGTGAACCGCGGAGCCCCCGGTGTGTAGCCACCGGCCATATTTAAAAACCCAACAAACCCAGCAGCCCGCGGCCCCGCCATTTCCTCGCTTCCTGTTGCGGAGTGGCGTTCGCTGTTCTGACCTCTTCGGACGTCATCCATCTTGCCACGCGGTATATCACGTTGTATCTTCAACATGCTATTTTAATGCCGCTTTGCTACCCTTGGACAGTAAATTACTAAATTTCGTGTGAGATACGCGTATAACTTACATAACTATGTATAGCTACCACATATATCAAATTCCTATAGAATATGACATTTATGGTCGCATTGCCTCATTTTGTCGCTAGAAATTCAGTAAGTATAGAGTTAGCTTAAATCCTTCAATATATTGAGCTAGTCTCCTTAGATACATCGTACCGTGTACTTAGTATGCTAAAATTAGGGAACTTTTTGGAGAAACGTAGGGTTCATATCATAAAGTTATTTATTTACTTATTAAACGTGTGCTTTGTGTAAATAAAATAAACATAATATTAAATAAATCGAGCTGCTAGCTTCACAGTAGGCTCAAATCTTAGTATCGAATTGAGTATTTTACGTCTTCTTTGTCTTTTACTAATCGCATTATCCTAGATGGGCTTGTATCTTACAAGCCCACCTATTTTATGCTCTAATCCCCCGTTGACCAACTACACGTCAGTGCACCCTGAGCACTAGTTAATCCGTGTAGCTATCATCAGCTGCATACTGCGTGAAACTACTTGGCTTTATGCCAGCTCTATTATCTTGCTATAGTTTTTGGTGGCCTCTATACTAGTGTACTAAACTATATTCCAAGCAATAGCGTCATGACTAGTGTTTGGGTAAACCAGAATAACGTGACGTTGAGGTTTGTGACAACTATGCGTACCTACTCGAAGAGCGATGTTAACTTTTGGTAGGTATGCTTTTAGCACTGTGATTAGTGCATCTCTACATTTAACTTGCGCATGACAACCTTAATTTAAAATTTTGGACAACCATTAGCATACTAAAGATTAGTTCCGTATAATATAAGAAAAATGTAAAAAACAAAAAGTCTTATGTCGATAAAATTATTATAATATCCTCTCAATCAATTGGAAGGCAGCACCGTCATCATCTATTCTTTAAACACTAATCGTTTTAAAAATAAAACGAACTATATTAGGTTGTATTATTCGATTTCATGTTAATTATTAGGGCAGTCACCTGCCGCGACAGCAGATGACACTGGTTCGATTCCGATGGAGGCCATAGTCACTTTTTCTTAGTATATGATATTTATTTCAGTTTATAATCTGAATTATTGCCAGTATGACTTGAGTCAATGTCCTGGTGTCGGATATTTGTAGTAGCAATAAGAATTTGAAAGAGGTTTGCATTTTTCAAATAGATAATAAAAGGATCACTAACGCTCTTAATCAATAACGTTTACTTCAAGGATGAGTCACATTTGTTGTGATTCAGAAATTGCTGTCTATCGATATCGATAACACTTAAATCGATATTTAAATTAATCACTAGCACGGGTACGTTTATGTGCCCGAAGGGCCGGACTAAATAGAGGGTGCTTAGTTCCTACACTAGATAAGCGATTGGAATCACACATTTGCGGTTGCAGTGTAAAAACGTGTTGGCAGGTTTGTTTTTTTTAATCTCGGAGTGGAGTAACTTTTTTGGAGCTTGAAAAAGGAAGTATCCTGGCATCCGTTTTCCAGTTTAAAGTAAAGTTATGAGCGTATCTTACGTCATTGCAGAAGTAATTTGTAGCATTATGCTGTTTTTACACGACTGCCCAAAAAAGGAGTGTATTGTTTTTTATTATATTTTTTAGTCCAAATATAGGTATGCTATTCATTAATGACGTCAATTAATTCAGAAGTCTATTTCTAATAAAGATAGGGAGAGAAGAATCATTAAAACCATTTTTTTAGGGTAGTCGTAATGTTTATCACAATATTTTCAATGTGGCATACGCTAAATGTATCATGAGAGCAGCCATTGATGGCTCTTTGTATGACAACTACACATATACAAATAACCGATTTTCATTTCTATTGCACGTAATTTTCTAATGCAGCAAATGCCGAGGACAAATAAATAATTATAATATCGTTTACTACTACTAATGGCAACCATATAAATTCCTCGTCATAAAATTGACCGTGGATTTGAAATTAATCCTAATAAAAGCTCAAAGGAATATTCACAGTAAATAAATAGTTAAGTTTAACCGACCTCGGGTCACATATATATCAATTGTTAATCGCGCAGCGTTAATAGAATACGGGGAAACACCACTCAACCGGTAATCAAATATCTTCATCAATTGGCAATTATATCAATACCGGAGTAAAATCCCGCAATCAAGCCAGATCCCATTACATACGAAAATGCGACAAAGAAGGCAAAGATAAATCATTTTTCACGTGAAATATGATCGCATAAAGCGTTTCCGAAAGCAATTAGTTCCTGTTACGACCGTAGACGCGGGGCATGGAAAAAATACGGGAAACGAACTGTGCGGAAACACGCTAGGGAAACGCTGCGTTTTTTATGGAAGGAAAACTTTGTCATTTTTTGAGTTAGGAATCTTTTGGGAAGGAAGCTTAATACAATAAGTATGCTACCAATGTAGCATACTTATTGTATTAGTTTAGTTTAACCAATGTTTTTTTAAAGCAATAGTTTATATATTTGCAAGCACGTACAATCTAATAGGTTCTTTTTTTATTAATTTTAAACGAGAATTATTTTTTCCTACTGTTGTCTTTTCCAAGTTACAAGACCGCAATATGTTTGCTATTGTCGGTCAATGAATGTCATAAAGTACAAATTTTCATAGTGCGACTGAAACTTTGTAGGTAAATTTTAATATTTTATAAAATAAGTTATTTTAATGTTTAAAAGCATTAATTTGACGTTTGAAATATGAGAATTATGATTATCAACAAAATCAAGCGTAACCAATTTTATTCATAGATATTTTTGTTCAAATGTACGCAATATCAAAATATCTAAGATCTTGCCAAAGAATTAACATTTTACAAGAGATGGAATAACTTTTATCAGCTCTCCTTTTTTCGTAGATTGGTACGAGTACAAGTATATTCTCCAATGCGAACTAAAAGTGATATTAACTAACAACGCGTTTATTAAGAAAAAAAAATTAAATGTCGGAGTTGTCTGACGGCATATAATATATCTTGCCCACTAAAGGGTTAGGAGTCGCTAGCGCGATAATTTGTTATATGTTTTTGAGCACTTTCACTTCATGCCAATTACTTAATACTTTGTCATCTACCATGACTACCGCCGTTGCTATTTATTTACAATGGGGTTGGCCGGTCGAAATATTAAGCAGATGGCGCCAGCATAGCTTGCCCTGTCAGTCCCCAGAATTGTGTTAAATTTTTGTTTTTCTAATGCCTTGGATGCTAGCCATGAAAAGGGGCAAGCTATGATGGCGCTATCTCTGCAAACCTTTGACACTTGCCAACCCCATTAAGAAGCAAAGTAAGCAAAACAGTAAAAAAAAGGGAAAGCAAGCTTTGTTTTTTATCAGTTGTCTAAAATAACAAAAAATTAACAGAAATCAGTTAACTGTTAGTAATCACAAGCGAAAAATAAGGACAGACATGATAAATATAACGAACGATATTCCATCGCAATGCGTACAACGACTTAATAAAAATAAATATTGTATCGCACGGTAGCGCTGTAGCTTTACGATACCTCGGCAATAATTTAATACCGTACGTGTATATATTTATTTATACCAATAACCAGCTATTGCTTTGGTGCTTTACGGGAAAATAAAGTAAGCAGCTCTAACACACTTTGTTATCTATGATAGGGCTTTTCTATACAAGATAATAGCCTCAATGTAGCATTTTAAATCCTTCCAAAACTTTTGATTTTAAGTATAATATTAATAATTATACTTATTTTAATTAATCGAGTTACTTCGAAAGCTACAATTTATTTGAATGAAAAAATTGATTTTTTTTATTGAAATTGAAATTGAGATTGAAATAATTTATTGCATATCACATAGCAGGTACAAGTGTTCTTAAATATAAGCTGTTCATGTGACACCCTGTTAGGGCACGGCAACATAGTTCCACATAGGGAAACATACTTATTTAATCTAAAATTATACATATTATTATCTACATTATGTGCCTAATAATGCCATCATCATCTTCCTCGCGTTGTCCCAGCATTTTGCCACGGCACATGGGAGCCTGGGGTCCGCTTGGCAACTAATCCTAAGAATTGGCATAGGCACTAGTTTTTACGAAAGCGACTGCCATCTGACCTTTCAACCCACAGGGTAAACTAGGCCTTATTGGGATTAGTAAGGTTTCACCACGATGTTTTCCTTCATCGAAAAGCGACTGGTAAATATCAAATGATATTTTGTACATAAGTTCCGAAAAACGCATTGGTACGAGCCGGGGTTTGAACCCGCGACCTCTAAAAGGTAAATAAATGCATAATGTAGCTTTCGTAACAAAGGGATTTGACCTGAACTGTCATCTTTTCTAAGACTCATCGAGATATTATTTCAAATTAAAAGGGGTTCTGGCAGGAGAGACTCAGTTAAATGATCACTATGATCAGACACGCTCTATCTTCTAGTAGAGGGGTGTCTTTTCAAAACCATACAAAAATAAGCCCTTTTCAAAAGACACTCCTCAGTTATAAGTTCAACTTTCGACTAGGTATTTAGATACAGGTTTTGAAATGGAGCATCCTAGTTGTCAATCGCGTACGTTTAATTTGGAACCATACTCACCCTTGGCCTTGGCCTGGTGGTTTGGCCACGGAACGCACGCTCGACGTTGACGCCGACCACCAAACATTTGTTTTTGCCAATGTATGGCGGTTGGCGTCGGCGTCGAGCGTAAGTACCTAGTCAAAGAGAAGACGATGCGTATGACACTCAAAACCTTTTAACTCCAGCGAAAGTTTCATGTGTCAGGGATTAATGACTAAATTAGGGACTTTTAGTTAATTTTGGTTTTATATACAGTGTACCTTAGTAATTTTATTTATTCGTTGCCTCGAAACCACACACATTCTATAAAGCTTATAGAGAATTCATAAAAAAAACATTGTTTTTTGTTATTTTCCCAGTACTCGCGTTTTCATTTTAAAACATACATGTTTAAATCAAGTAGCTAAGAGCATTGGTAAAAGCGTTAAAAGCATGCCATTTGTTATTTAAAGAATTATAAACGAAGCTAGTGATAGAAATGTATGAAATTCAATATGGCTCACACAGCCTTCTACAATACCTAGTCGGTATTTGTAGGGTAGGGCTCCATTCTAAGCGTTCTCAGTTACTAGAATGTATTCTGCATTTTATACAGCCAAGGAGAAAATATCTGAGATTTTGACAATTATAAACCTTCAAAAAGAACCAAGCTAAATATCGCTAAATGTTTCTAAAATATATAATCAAAAAAATTAAAACCACAATTTTATTTGTATTTGTGAGCTGGCTTCATTTAGTTTTCAGTCGGAATTTTCCTGTTAACAAAATAAAGTAGTTTCAAGTTGTTATATCTGTATCTACTCCAGCAATGTTATATAAGTCTCAGCAACATCTATTAAACCCGATTTACCTTAACCGGAAAAACGACAGGGTTTGAAACAAAAGTTAAATTTAAAACTGTGCGATTCAATGTTAGAAAGTCCCACCAGGTGCACTATACTATGGTAACCCTTACTTTGATTATATTACAATACCTACATGATACGCTGTGCTCGCTCGTCTCTTATTAATGCGCGGTCAGAAAGAGACATACCTGCTGTATCATAAATTATAATGCGCAATAATACCGGCTACGATAACTATTATGTGTATTATACGCAAGATATATACGCAAGGTATATATTGAACAGAATATAAGGCTAATCTTAGTCTCGTTAAGATCAAATGTAATTCCAAATGCACCCAGCTCGCTTGCAGTGGATCTGTACTCAGAATGCCATTTTAATTAACTACGAGGGTGGAATTTTTTTAGTTAACCACCGGAAAAAGTTGCGCCAAACGGGATTATTAATTTAAAAATGAAATATTAATTCGGCGTGTTCAAGAAAGTCACGCTGTAATTTCTTTAAACATAATAATAAAGGCCAGGGAAAATAGAACTAATAAAAGGGTAGAAAAATGGGGAACGGAGGCGGTGCCCGGTATAAAAAAATTCAGCCATGTTAATTCTTAACGATTTTTTATGACTTTAGCCATCACTTTAGTTGCCCGAGGTGACCTTAAAAATCGTAGGTAATATTAAGTTTCATTAATAGATATTCTATGTTATAATCCTTCTTCTAATAGAGTTAAAGAATAGAAATAATGTTTTCAATTTAAAAAGTAATAAAATACCAAATATTTAATTTGTATCACATCAACAACAACAACCAATATATTCAACCAACTTTTCTTAACTATAGTAATAAATATGCGTATAAGCTTGGTTTATTATCACTATAAACTAACGCACCTACCAATAACATCACGTTTTTCATGTTGCATTCGATTAAGATACCTTAAGCACGTATTAAACTTTGTCCGGCAAATTTTAATAGCCATTTCAACCGAAAAGGGGTTTCAAATAAAAAGGGTTGCTATTCCAAAACAATAACAAGATTTAACAGCCGTTTTTAATCCACAAATAGATTAGCAGCATGTTTTCAAAGGCCAATTTGTCATCATTAATGGTTAGCGTTTAAACAATAGGAGAAGAGCGTTTACAGTTACAGTAAGCTTTAAGAGGAAAGCGGACGTTCGATTCTCCATACAAGCGTAGTATTCTACTGCATATTCTATAGTATTTTCTCCATACTTACTTACTTTCCTCCCTGGATATTGACATTATGGAAAATATTTTTAGAGTATTTTATGTATTTTAGTCATAGCTATGCCCTGCCGTTTGATTTTTTGCGTTTTTTTAATTATTATAAAAGTTAGAAGCGAAAAACAGGTTTCCTAAGAATTTTTAAATGCTCCTGACTTATAATAATGAAAAAATAGAAGAAAAACAAATGGTCGGGCTATGATTAAACTACATCGAATTGCGTAAAAATATTTTCAATAATGTTAATATCCAGAGAGGAAAATAGGGACTGCGTTTGTATGCAAAGGCGGTTTCGGGGCGGTCGTCCCCTTTCGTCTTAACTTGGTTGTTAAACATGTAACGTTAAATATTAGAGGGACAGGAACATTTTATACAAAGCAACGTGGACAAAATACATACAAGGCGTTACGTAACAATGTTTTTTATTTATTTTCCCCTCACTAGCTCGGAAAGTTGTCTTTTATCCTTTGAAACAAGCGGGGAAAAACGCATTTTATCCACTAGTGGGGAAAGTAATTTGACCTTGGATGGAGCATGTTTAAGTAGCTTGACAGATAACAAAACGTAAAACGCTCATAATAATGATTCGTTAAACAAACAAATTATCATTAAACAAATGGTTTGAGAATCTAATAAAAAATACCAAATTTAGCTTTATTTAATGATTTTATGTCATAAACCTTAAAGTTCCATAAGAAACGTTTGTTTTTTAATAATGATGTTAAATATAATTCTAAACGCACAAGTTGAGTCGATGCAATTTCAAAACGCATCATTGACATTTCATACGTCAGAAATGTCAACATTGTCAACAAAATCTTTACTTAAAAACTTCTCACGTAAAAATACAGAACTTCCAGTTTTTTGTTATAATATCGTAAAAAATGAGTGATTTCAGTGATGAAGATGATCTAACGCCTGTGGATGTTGCACTTTCCTCGCTATAGTGAGGTGAAAAGTTTTGTGTTACACACGGGTGCAAATGTATTTTACTTCTCGTGTGTTGAAACACTTGCTACGCTCAGGATTCTATTTTAAAACCACTCGCTTCGCTCGTGTTTCAACTATAGAATCCTTTCGCTTGCTCGTGTTTCAATTCCACACTCGCGGGTAAAATACAACTTTGCACCCTTGTATAACAAATAACTATTATTAAATTAAAATACATACATATAATTCACTTTCATAACATTCCTCATACACGATCGCTCATTTCTTTAATTTTATGATTATACTCGTACTTTGCTCAACATAATTGTGATTTTTAGGTAAAAATGGTCACTTGGGTGTTACGTAAATTTTCGGTAGGGGAGGGGGTACACGAAAACGTTACGGCGCGTTACATTGGCAGGTCAAAAATCTTCGAAAATTGCGTTACGTAATATGTGAACGCCCCCAAAGATAGGCTACAAGTTGACGTTTGATAGTTTTTTTTTAATTACAAGCGATTCTTATGAGCATAATTGTGTGTCGAGTTGTTATGAAGTTACTATCACTATTATTTTACTATCCAATTGCATTTTGTAATATTAAAATTATTTTTGTAATATTATAGATTAGTTAGAACGTAGTAGTATTGACCATCCTTGCACCACACTTCTAGAAACGTGATAATTTTGTTTCCGCATATAACCCCAAAATCTACGATTATTCCAGGATTAACGAACGGCTCTATTGCCCCGCCGAAAGAAGAATGCCATATTTCGGCATAAGCTATGTACAGTTATATGACCTTTTTAATTTGGTCGGTTTATCGTACTTAATTGGAAAATATGCGAACGATATAATTGCCAGAATAGGGGTCTGCGTGGATCGTAAAATATAAAGTGGAGGATGATGCATTATTTATGCCTGGCTTTGGTCGGGCTTCGCTTGTGGGGATGAAAATGTAGTAACAGATGAAAGTAAATTTACAAAATCGTTACATTTGTATAACAAAACAAATTGGATTATACATATAGGTACACTGGAGACTAGGCCTACGATTTCGTCCACACAGAGGTATAAGCCTTTGAACAATTTAATTTTCACCTCGTTTGGGGTTGAATTAAAAAATAAAACATTAGTGGAGCTTTACAACATTTGAAGAATATAATAATATGTTTTTAAAACTTCAAGATCATATCTTCAACGGCTTAAGCTGTGCGTTGCCTGTCAGTATCTATATAAACTGCCACAGAAAAGCAATTTCAAAATAATATAATATTAAGTGATAATATTTATTATAGATATTCACCAGTCACATATAGTTGACATACTCGTACCTGCCTTTCAATCCCACACACAACTACATAATATATCTATTCCTTCCCATTAGTAGTTTAAATCAGGAAAGTTCAAAGCAATATACTTACCTAATATTGTTTCGGTTCAGACTACCTAAATGTCATCAAAAAAGTATTATTGTCTACTAAATTTACGTGCCACTAAAAACTAGACACGTCGAAGTCCATCTTGTTTGTTAATCAACGAAATCTGGTTTTGGCAGTGACCCTCGGCCGTTTCGTTTAATGGGCTATTCGGTTTGTATCTTGATTTATTCCTTACTTTAACTACGATTTTCGAAATGTACTAGACTAGTACAGGGAGTAAGAAAACGATGGATATGGTAGTTTAAATGACATCATCAATTCGATATTAGTTTACACTCGTACTTATTTACGCAGAAAAATTCGTTGCAATTACAATTTTGATTGGTGCTCATACCATAGAGCACAAATACTTACAACAAAAAATTGTACTTTATTTAAATTAATTGTTAAAAGTTTATAAATCTTATGATTATATACGTAAAAATATAATTTACAAGCAGGTCATTTACACGCGATACCATATCATGAGTATCATGACGGTATCACCGGCTTATTAGCGTAGGTACAGTCACCAGCATTAATATATGACTGTCGTGCAAAAATATCTGATCATCGATACATGTTAAGCACTTATAATAGTTTTCTAATTAAATTACTGCAACAAAGATATACATTTGACTGTAACCAAACTTCTGAGGATGACCATTTAAGATTTAAGTAGATATGTTACCCATTACCCATTACAAATGACAGCTATATAATAAAACAAACGACAACTACTTACTTCTTTGTTATTTCAGCGTTTATAATAAATTTGTCAAGCATGATAATAATATCTATGTACCTACATATAATAGCTTAAGAGTCCCCGGCAAGCTTTGGCCGAATTTTGCCTTTCAAAAACAAACAAAAGCAAAAACAAGTTTTGTATGAATAACTAAAATTCGCTTTATTTTTTTAACTATGTATCTGAAGCTACATAAACTAATTACAGACATAGATATACCTTATACTACTGTAAGTACAAAGTTTCAGAGCAAACTAGCTACTCATTATTATTTATCTCCACGGGACTTAATCGCGTAAAATAGTTTTAAATTTACCTCCGACGTTTCGAGGACGGCGTTGTCCCCGTGGTCTCGGAGAAGACTGGCTAAAGTTGACATCAACATCTTCTAGGCGCGCGAGTTTTTCGAACTACCCGCACTTGGTCTTGTTTATTAACTTGAACGTTTTGCGCACTAGGGATGCTACCGGGTCGACACACAACACTCACAATATTCGACTTTTCAACTTTCGATATTTGGTTTCGCTTACACTTACTAATGACTGGGTTCCATGTGGATGAGATCTTAAAACCTTCGTCTCGATTGAAATTTCTATGTTTCTTGATTTCAATGGCTTCACGGATTTTTCTACTATAAAACCCACGATCTGTAGAAAGTATTCTAGGGTTGTGAAGCTCAATCCAGTGGTTTGGCCCTGACTCTAGTAAATGCTCAGCAACGGCAGACTTGTTCACCTGACGGTTCTTGACAGCTGCGATATGTTCCTTAACTCGCTCCGCAATGGTACGTTTCGTTTCCCCGATGTAGGAACTACCACAACTGCAATCGATCTTATAAACGCCAGGTGACTGGAACGGGATAACGTACTTCGGTGACCTCAGGTTTCCTGCAATTTTGGATAAAGGAGTGTATACCGTCCTTATATAGTACCTCTCAAGTACTGTGCCAACCTTATCCGTTACTCCTTTCACATAAGGTAAAAATGCCGGTTGCCTGGAGACATCAGGACGCTTCACTCTTGCTTTTCGTCTGGGTTGCCACTTTCTCACCTTATACCCGTTCCACCTAAGTACCTCCTGAATATGCGACATCTCGCTCTTTAAATATTCAGGGTCACACAGATCTTGTGCTCTGTTCACCAGCGAGCTGACAACTGATTGTAAGTGTCGGGGATGGTGGTGAGAAAAAGCGCTCAAATACCTATCCGTGTGACCACGGGGACAACGCCGTCCTCGAAACGTCGGAGGTAAATTTAAAACTATTTTACGCGGAGATAAATAATAATGAGTAAAAATCGTGAAAGTTTAAATCAGTGTTAAACTAGCTACTCGTTTTAAAATGAGAGCGTAACTACGTTTGTATGGAGAACCGAGCTTGCCGGGGCCCCTTAATAGTAACAAAACTGATACAGCAGATGTTGGCTTATTCTATTGGCTCCTAACGAGCACTGAACCCTAAAAATGGATAGATCGGAATTGCCATATCCATTTATACTCGTATTAAGCAATCAGCTGGATCCACTAAAACTTGTTTGTCCATAAACCTGCTAATTGCTTGGTGAAATATTGTTCCCTTCTTAATACCCCCTTTATAGGCTCATTTGATAGGACCCATAAAGATTTTAGTGAACACCGATCTTTTGCTTTAGTGTAGCCGTTAATTAGGATCTTTCAATAGGTATCTCATTATTGTACAGTCGCCATCAGATATATCGGAGCGGCCAAGATGCTCACAAATATTGGAACACGGCTCAGTGCATGTTCAGATTTTTTGACCACCTCGGCCGCTCAGATGTATCTGATGGCGACTGTACAATCGTACGTTTTGTCCAAAAGTTTTTTGCCAAAAAAAAATTGATACAGGAATTTACTTATTCGTTGACTGTACTTTTGTTCGGTCAACTAATAGGTACTCATCGATAGTATCGATACAATTCTAAAAAACCCAAAGTTTGTGATTGGGTCCCAAACACAATGAGGTTGCGTTATATATTTTTTTTGTTTTATTTTTAGAGTTCCTATGACCACCTCCGGTATCCATCATGAGATCAGCTCGATAGTAACAAAATATAAATATGTAGATACCGTCAACTGGGGTGAAAAGGGGCAAAACTTAAAATGTGATTTATCTGAAGTTTCTTAAAAAAAACCTACACAAGTTGTATCATTGAAAATAACAGTAGATTTTGTATGCAACAATTTGTGTGGGTAGTTATTAAGAAATTGTCAAGTAAATCACATTTTAAGTTTTGTCCCTTTTCACCCCAGCCATCCCTATTCACCCCGGTTGACGGTGTGTGAAGTTTCAGCTAAATCCTCCCCGGGATGTCCTGCGTCAAACCGAGGATATGATAGAGGATAATCTCTAAATACTAAATATTCACCAAAAAAAAAACAATCTAATAATGAGAAGAGGGTCTAAATTAGCTTGCAAGATTTGAATTTTTACCCGAACAAACATATTTTTAAAAACAAACATTGCTAGTTAAATAAAAGCTTGTAAAAGAGTAGGCACTGATGTTTTTAAACCTATAACAACAGGCGGAACTGAAATCCCGTTAGTAAGTCTAAAATTAAAATTTTGATAATAATTAGTCTACAGTGATTTATGTTTCGTACTAAGTAGTAGTTAGTTGTTTTGTAGGTATGTATTATAAAAGTATAAAGTTTATACAAATAACCGGTGTATGAGGTTAAGGCCGTTCGCTGAGCCAGAAGGCGAAAAATCTCCTTATATGATCATATTTTTCTAAGAAACGTTGATATTCGTAGACGTGGAAAAAATATATTTAGTTCTTGATTATATTATCTTTAATAATAATAACACAGCTTCACACGAATTATGACACTTCGCTCGATACTCGGTGAATTTTTAAATTTGTCCTTTAATATAAAAATTGTATTATCAACTTATTTTAAATTATTAAAAATACATGTATTTAAATATATAAAAAAAAATTACTATTTAAAAGTATATCTAAAAGTAACTCAATTTATTGTTAGCTATAGTAACTAAAGAACACGAATGTTTCTGCTGTCAGCCTGTCATGTTTAAGCACATGATTGACGGTCTTTATTATTTTATTCGTCTCCAGTACAACAAACTCGCTTTATATCTTCAAAAAAATTATGAGTGCAATAAAGTAAGTAAAGAACAAATAAGTTAGAGCCACTTTCTTTATAGACATTGTTAAAAAGTATCTACTCTAGTCTCGAAACTCGGATTTGGAAATATTTATTTTTAATTTGCCCTTTCAACTTCGCTTGACACTAAAACGAAAATTTACAGCCTCCTTTGGAATGTTTTTATTATCAAACGAAAACGGCTCTTATGGCTTAGGAAATAAGATAGCTCGCTTTTTAATCCAATTGAAGGTTTATTGCAATTTTTAGCGAGATGAAGCAACAGTGTAAGCAGTACAATTTTAACATGATCATTAAACAGCAGTGAAAATGCAGTAAAAACACAATGTTGTATTGGAATCTTTGTTTAAGTAGCCATTTGACCCAGTGTGAGATGAGTAATGTTTAAATAAATTATATTTTATGACATATCATTTATGAGTCAGTCAGAACTGACCATGGCATTGAAGGTTTTTTTAAACAATGCAAATACATTTACAACTACATTTCTTTCCTCGCGACCATGAAATATGAAATAAGTGCGTGCGACTTTCAATCCGGAGGTCGCGGGTTCAAACCTCGGTTCGTACCAATGAGTTTTTCGGAACTTATGTACGAAATATCATTTGATATTTACCAGTCGCTTTTCGGTGAAGGGAAACAAAACATCGTGAGGAAACCGGACTAATCCCAATAAGGCCTAGTTTCCCCTCTGAGTTGGAAGGTCAGATGGCAGTCGCTTTCGTAAAAACTACTGCCTACGTCAATTCTAGGGATTAGTTGTCAAAGCGGACCCCAGGCTCGCATGAGCCGTGGCAAAAATGACGAGATAACGCGTGGAAGAAGAATAAAAGGGTTGATAGTCAACGAATTAATAATCGTACTCTAAATCTGAGGTCTTACCGCGAAAAAAGAAATTTGAACTTTCCTTATAACGTTTTTCGATTTTTCCGCGTTACCGGTACTCCATCAGCTCTCTTATAGCATAGTAAGTATTTCTGTTTTTCAACTCATTATCTTGCACTGAAATACCACGTATGACCATCGGCTTATTTATTACCTTGCAATATATTTATGCCGTGCGTTTAAAAAAACTTCCGTGAAGATAAGACACGATAGAACTCTAACAGTTTGTACTTATACATATAACTATTATAATTTTATAAGGTCGATCCGGTCTATTCGCCAAAGTCGCTCAAAAATAATTCCCCACAAAATTCTTCCCAGAACCGAAGTTATACCTGTTTATACACAACGGCTTAAGTCAAAGATAACGTCAGTATTTTAATAACACGGGCAATTTATTCCTCAGAAATATGAATTGGGCGTGAACCCTCTAGGCTAGGCTTGAGTTATGGCTCGCAAACGCTAAGATTTCTAATGGCAATTGAAATGTTTGTGATGGGTACAGCTATTTAACCGAAATACGAAAATATTTTAAATTATTTATGCTTTGGCACGATCCGAAGCATAAATAATTTAAGGCCCACAACCCACAAGCACCACAATCTATGCATATCACAGAGTATCACCTCGAGCAGATTCCACATTGTGTAGCATTTTTGTAAAGATATATAGGCTAAACAACTTAGGGAAAATGTTAGATTATTTTATTAAACATTTTGATTTGTTAAAAACTGTAATAGATGTCATATATTAAAGAAAAAGTGACGAAGCCCTCCAGTGGTGAAGGCCGGATTCGAACCGGCGTCTTTAGCTATCGCGGCTAACGCCATGAACCCCTAGGCCACCCCGCCACGGCGGTGCCCGTCCGAATTTCTCGACTATATGCCATCTTAGTAAGACTAGGCGTCTTTGACCAGCCGTCTTTTTCTTTAATATATGACATCTATTACAGTTTTTAATTTATATATAGTAGTGTGACTACTTTAAAAAACACAAATCAAAATATTTAATAAAATAATTTGATTTGTTCCCAAACTTGTTCATTTTGATTTGTGTTTTTTTAGTAATCACACTACTAATGTTAATTAAAAACTGAAATAGATGTCATATACTAAAGAAAGAGTCACCAAGTTCACCAGTGACGGAAGCTGGATGGCCGGATTACTGGAGGACTTAGTCACTTTTTAGTATATGACATTTATTTCAGTTTATAATATAGGCTGAAGCTTAGGTATAGTCCGACAAGAAATTGTAGAAAATTATTGAGGGCGCCACTTCCTAATACGTAACTGTCACATTTTTGACGTAAACATGGCAATAATTTAGTATGGAAATATTTTAGTTCTATTTTATTTAATTTCTACTATATTATGCCGCACTATACTACATATACCTAAATGGATTTTATATTTCAGTGTTGTTGTACGCGCTGTCTTTACGAAGTAACTGGCGATGATAATGTTAGTTTATAAGCGTAAAATAAATGCGTAAGTGATCTGTGATACAAACGGTAGCCATGTTTTTTCTTGCGCACACGCAACCCATCATTTCGCTCCACAAATCACTCCTACGTAACATTTATAGCCCGACAATAACGAAACTAACATCTTTATTTGAGACAACTTAATTATATAAGACTATTAATAAAATGTTGACACCTTAATTTTTATAGTTAGATGAAGCCGTTACTTTGAAGTAACTAATCACTATTAGCGAATATTAATCTTACACCAACACACTCAACATAACTAAAACCTAACGCTTTAATCGATTACTATTTAATATAATTATGCTAAAATAACTCATTTCATTAGTCATATATATGGTATTAGTTATCCATTGGTCGATAGTCAAAATATATTTAGGATCCCTCATCTTTGTCTTAATCTATTTATAAAATCAGAAAAAAGAAAAACTCTACCTTCTACTGTACAGTACATTGGGAAACTATTAGAAACTAATAGTATTAGTAGCCAATGCTACACAGGTAGAGTTGTGCCGTTCCCGGTAACATTCCCCATTTTGTATGGGGAAATTTCTCGCTCGGTAACATTCCCCATGCAAAATGGGGAATGTTACCGGGAACGGCACAACTCTATACACAGGGCCCTCAGCGCTAGGGTCTCCTTAAAATTGACAACTAAATTAATTAATTCATAAGTTTAAGTTTATATAGCGCCACAGATTTGCTATACACATTGTAAACTTCTCTCTTCTTTTCTCACATCTTTTATCTTTCACTTCTTCAGACTCTCCTTCTCACTCTTTTCTTACTTGGCAGTGTCTAAATCACCATACAAAAATGTTAACAAGTCCTCAGGTAGAGACGAAGTGTATTTAACTCGTGACATAAATTCACGTTAAAGGGGGTTTATCAGAAAAAAAAATACCATTTACTTTTTTATTCAGAATGACGAGGACTTCCTACTCGTATCTAAAAAGGAAATCAGCGTCTGAAAAAAAAATGTCGGTTTTATGACGCATTTTTACATAAAATGTATACCTAGGTATGGACCGTCACTAAACTGACACCCAAAATTTGTATAAAAAGCTGCGGACACTTTCATTCTTTATTTTAATCAATACGTGATTCTGTGTTTTTATAACCTAAAAATTGTTAATTTGCCGAAAAAAAGTAAATGGAAGATACACTGTTTTCTGAAAACTCCCTAAAAATCAAATTGCACGATTGTTCACCAAGACATTATTTAAGTTCAGAAAGTTGATGAAGATAAAATTAACAAACGATTTAATCCTAGTTTTCATCAAAATATTCTAAATTACCTTTTACAAAATACATTTTCGGCTATCTAAAATCGAATATCAAAGGAAACCCTAAAATTTTACCCTCAACTATGTAGACTGACATAATTGGATACTGTTTCAATATTCAAATTGAATGAGTACCTATTGTTTTAATAAATTTAGACGGCTAGATAATAGCTGGGTGAAGAGTTGGGTACATATTTAATATCCAAATACTTCAAAAATAAGAATGCTATAATCACTCCAATATATTCGATATTTTATAAAATAAATTTATATAGGTTTCTGCAAAATTAGTTCTTACTAGAACAGGTCTTACAATTTATTAAAAAAATATGAAGCATAATTTAATACATAATGACTACTATTACTAATGTCTGATATTGTATAGCAAATAATAACAATGCAATATTTGGTGATGCGATCCTTTCGGCCGCGACACCAATCTTCTCAAAAATTAAGCAGTCGCTGGTCACTATGTCGACCAAACTGGAAGTGCGAGTCGGCCTCGCGTTCCAAGGGTTCCGTACATTATACAATTTTTAACAATGTATTTTTTTATGTGAAACGTGAGTGAAATGTCTTTAAAAACACATAGGGGTCGGATCAAAACTAAGTAATTAAATCCGACTCACGCTTGGCTGCATATTTCTAATAGGTTTTGCTGTTATCTATGGGTAAAGAACTATTTTCTGTATTTTTTTCATAATTTTAGGCCCAGTAGTTTCGGAGATAAAGGAATGGTAATTTTTTGGCTATTTTCTTAAATAACGTCTGAACTATTTATTTTAAAATTACAATAAAATATATTTGAGATTCACAATAACCTCTTTCATTTGATATTAAACTTAAATTTTTAGTTTTCTCATTTACCCAAAAGTGGCCACCATGTTTAAAATTCATTTGTTTACGTTACAGTCATGTCCGTCTTTGGGTCACACACTAACAAATGCGTACCAAATTTCAACTTAATCGGTCTATTAGTTACGGAGAAAATAGTCTGTGACAGACGGACAGACAGACAGACGCACGAGTGACCCTATAAGGGTTCCGTTTTTTTCTTTTGATGTACGGAACCATAAAAAAAACAATGCAATATATAAGACTGAAAAGATTCGCGACACTCGAAACTCGTTTTGACATAGATGTCCGACATCGGTTGTTCGAAACTTGTACTTACTCACGAGTTCCCTACCCCATCACACAAATAAATAAAAGTCGTAACCGGCATTTGAAGACTCATTCAATTACGTACCGTATTCGCACGCAATAAGTTCTAAATTCAAACACGTATATTTATGGCTGCTATGCGTGGTGGGCATGAATCTAGTATTAACTCTGGATCGGTCATGAGGGGTGAGGCGAAATGACCGAATGGGATAGTCTTATGTATCTTTCAGTAGTAGTGACAGAGAGCAATATATTACTTTTTGTCTTTGTCATAATTTCACTTTTCCACCGCTGCCACAACCGAATTTGTGGCAAACAAATAACTACGTGACATGTCATGCTTGTTTAATTATTGTTGTTTTCTATGAAATTGTGCTTTCTCTTATATCTAAAACATAGTGATGGTTAGCGTTTTGAATTGATAAAATAATGGTGAATTGTTCTGTAATCAGCTGTAATAGCCGCTCTGAGCAAAAATATGAGAACATAACCTTTCACACGTAAGTACGGTATTTTACACCTTCCTCTTAACGCAATATGTGAGACGAACATCGTTAAATTACGTTACACTCAAAGCAATGTAGAATCAAACTATTGTAATAAAAATATCACAATTATTTACGCAAATTAACGAAACATTATTTGTAAAATTATCCGCCCAAATTACGTAGGTTGTTTGTGGTAATCTGTCAGCTACTCAGACGAGTCTGAGGCCAGGATTACACTTGTAAGTTTTACTTACGTAAGTAGGGACAAAGCTATTTGCTAGAATGAGATAACGATATTCATATCTCATTCTGTAGTATAGCTGTGTCCCTACTTACGTAAGTAAAACTTACAAGTGTAATCCTGGCCTGAGGTCAGCCACTTTTAAACTTCTTCTAAATTTAGCTGCATAACAATCTTGTTAGGGATACCAGATGAAAATATCATAATTTTATGGGTAATTTTGACCTCGAAGTTTTTTCGTACTTCTAATTCCAAAAAAAACAAATGTGAAGATTAAATGTGGTGTACATTAATTGGTGTGAATAATGTGATTGCTATTTGTGATTTCTGAATATTAAAACTCATAATACATTTTATGTTACGTTTTATTTACTAAACATTGTTACCACCAGCGCGAATTACAGGAGGTATTTCATTGTTCATACGCCTAAAAATAACGGCCCATTGACAGTTTATTCAACAATTTTAATACCGTCAAACAAGCTAACTTTGCCTCCAGGATAATCGCCCCAACGTGATATCAAGTATTGGGGTAATTTTTACCAATATGGTATCCCCACGTTTATGACGTCATCTATGTCTATCCCTTACGGGCGCACGCGGTAGGACGCATCTATAGAAATATACTAGATCTATGGTGGTGGGGCAGTCGCACGCGACATGGGAAGACTGGGACGAGTCGCCAGACTCTGCAAGTTCCGCTATCGACACAGCGCTTGTGTGCAGTTTTTCGAGAGGTATTGTTTCAAATAAGTAGGCACGGCGGTGCCTATTTAATTTTACGCGCCAATTATATAACTACTAGCCAAAATAGTTGCAGGAAAAGTTACCCATAGAATTACAAATTTAAAAAAAAAAACCGAATGTTGTGGGACCTAACATAGAATTACAATTATAAAAAAGATTAAAAACGGCGGACCAAACATGTTAAATATACGTACACACATATTTTCTTTTTAAGGGGTTTTCTGTTAAAACTAACCAAATTATTCAGCCAATTTGATATAGGTTTTCCAAATATGATTCTTTATGAATAATTAGACTACTCCATAAGGCATAATACCTATAAATGTTATGAAATTATGGAGAATGCTTCAACATTTAATAAACTTTCAAGTACGTTCTTTATTAGAATTAATCTCAGCCCACGTCTAGCCAGTTGAGGACATGATTTAATTTTGATTAAGGCCACATTTTGTCAAGGGACGTGAAATTAATTAAATAAACAGAAGTCTGGGCATATACTCGTAACTTTAATGTTTTGACAATTTAGTTGGTATTTAAGAAAATTTGCTGTGCCCTAACAGAATATACCGACTATATTTTATTTAACACCTACTAGCTTTTGCACGCGACTTCGTCTGCGTGGACTTAGTAACAGCAGCTAAAGTAAGTATAGCGCCTGGAAAAAATCTCATAGCAATATCATTCAATTTGAGCATTTTATGCACACAAATTAGCAGGCACTTCATTAATTATCTCAATTCCACCCCGCTTTTTACTTTCTTAAGGGATGATTTTTGGAATAAAAACTATCCTATGTCCATCTCAGGGACTCAACCTATCTCTATGCCAAATTTTATCTAAATCGATTCAGCGGTTTAAGCGTGAAGAGGAAACACACAGACAGAAAGACAGACAGACAGACAGACAGACTTTCGCATTTATAATATTAGTATGGATATGTAATGAACATAATTGCAATAAAGAAATGAAATGAATTATTTTATACCACAACGGTGGCAAACAGATGTGTGGCCCGCCTGATGTTAAGCAACCACCGCAGCCTATGGTTGCCTGCAACTCTAGTAGTGATACACGCGAGGTGCAGATGCAGACCCTATAAGCTTACAAGGATCCATGGATGTTTAAAGGCTTTATTGAAAGTTTAATTTGTGTACTGCTTAGGTGCCTGGTACTGGTACCTAAGGCACTTGCCATAGCTGTACAGAAAAATGGATACGTTTTGCGTTTTAATTTGACTAATAAATATCATGTATTACCTATTAATCACTACTACTACTATACTACTACTACTACTGGTACTATCAAGTTGTATGACACAAATATTTTTTTTTTTTTTTTTTAATTTATTGAATAAGGAAGCAAATTACAGTGTTTTAGATCATTACAAGACCCATCGTAGGCAAAACCTTATGGAGGTTTGTGTGCCGATGGGGAGTTCGAGAATAACATAAAGAAAAACAATATTATATCCTATATCATCATAAATATGATTATTATGTGGTATAAAATAAGAAACCTCTCTTAATTGAGATTTTCTTTTGGCAGGAGGAGCCAAAGTGGAAATCCAGGAATCATGGCTTCTTTTCTATCCAATTTATATCAGCAGTGTGGCGTTAAAAGCCTTCTAAAGAGTCCGCTGCCGCGCCGTGCGCTCATGTTAGAACGATGGGGAAACCTTCTCGGACAGTGTTCGACCATGATGATGTGATAAATGAAAGATTCGAAATTCCGCCCGAAAAAGCATTATAATAAATATAATAATTCAGGTTCACAAATCCACATTTACTCTTGGTAAGAGGGGCGTTAAAAAACTGCAAGTAAAATTGTCAATGGCGCAAAAAATTGTAAGAGCGTTTGTCAAAAATATATGTACTGTAAGTACTAGGTGTTTAACCTAAGTAGTTAGTGACGGACTAGATTGTTTTCCTATATTTGATATTCTATCAAAACATAATCCAAATGAAGGCAAAATTAAATTTAAAACAAGAACTTAGTAATATATGTATGTATGTACATTTATTATTTCTTGCCATATTTACCTACATATTTGACTTTACTAAGTAGCCACTATAATGCTGGAATTTCCCATAAGTACGAGTGCATATTAGTTAAGGACATAATGTTGTAAAATAAAGTGCTAAAGAATAGAAAATTTAATAGTTAAAAAATAGCGTCTCCTAGTAATTCTCTTCTAGATGGCAGTAAATGACAAAATACTCGTCCGCCGATGCGAAAACTGCACCAAGATTGGCTGTCTTTGTGAAGAAGCGATTATCTGCTTTAATAGAACTATTGGATTAAAGTTTAGTATTTTATATGACAGGGGCACTTAATGTTTAATTCGAAAAGTGAAAAACTTTTATTAAATATATTTGAAATTGGTACTTATGCCTGCAGTAACGGCTCTTTAATATTTTTTTAAATAAATTATTTCGCTGAGCAAACTAGCACTGTTAAATAATAATCTTTAATACATAATATTAAGTAAAAACAAAATAAATTCCATTTAAATTTGAAAATTATATTAGATTTAATATTATACAGTTGTTGAGTTTCTGAGGTGAATAAGACTGCATAGTACTCGTAAAAGAGGAGAATGCCGAACCACAGACTTTGAGTCCGAAGTGTCCCAAGAATATACAACCGGATATAAGAGAGACCTAGACCTAAAGTCTATATTACCCATGCTACCTATTTTATTATAATATTCTTACTAGGCACCCCATAAATCATGGACAGCATGAACCCAACTGGTAACACTAGCTTTATTCAAATTAGCTAATTTAAAAATTCCATTCACAAACTGTCCGGATTTATTTCAGAAATTCCGACTACCTGAGACGGAAGGAGATTTTTGTCTGGATTCAGACACACCGTGGAACGTATTTTCTTCCTTTTCAAGAATACTTCAATGCAAAATGGACTTTAAAATGTTAGACCAAATCTCAAAACCCAATATCGGTAATTGTAAGATCCTGCGGTAAGGTGGTATATTTTTATTCAATAAAAATCAACCGTAATATCTAGCTAGTAGGGTGGAAATTTGAATGATTAGGGAAGCCAAGAAACTGTGGTGTCGAGGTAAATTCAATATATTAGAAGTGAATTCGTTTCTAGTTTCGAAGGCTTTATACGTAGCATTTCGAAGTGTAAATATACTTACTAAGTTTGCAAATGGACGTTTGGATTTCATATTTCCCGTTAGCTTTACCTTAGATCTCATTATTCTTTCGTATGTGGTTTGCAGTTTGTATTTGGATATGATCTTTTCGATATTGCTCGTATATCATTTATTTGTAGTCAGCTGCAGAGAAAAGGCACCCTCCCCCCCCCCCTGCCTGCATACACATTTCTGAAAATTTATATGGACGTGGTACCTTTTTCTATCGATTTTCCATGTCTAGCAATAAATTAATAGAAAATATATTTACGTAGCATTTTAGAAGCCTTCTTAATAATTGCATCAATATGAGGAACAAAGAGGTCATCTTTTTGTCAAATGTAACTCCAAGGTCTTTGATGTGATCAACATCGCTAAGGTAGGAGTAGAAGGTAGAGGTAGGTAGGTAGGTGGTAGGTAGGCCAGCGATGTGGTAGGACGAATTTATACAGTTCAAATTTCTTGTAAATTTTTCAAGATACAAACTTTGCAGAAAACTGAGAATTTTATCCTCTAAAATCTAGACGGTACCAAAAACAACGTGTCTAAATTGCACTTACCCATACCCGGCGTAATCTTTTGATGGCTTCATGCAAAAAGCTATCTTCAACAAGAATCCCCGCGATTATATCTTACTATGAAAATATTTCCTTTGACTACAAAAGATTGGCTTAGCCTTTAAGTTTAGCTAAGAGATTTTTTTAGGGTTCCTTAGTGGAATAAAACATTGTAATGAGCATGTTTTATTTTGTAAAGTATAACAAAAATATGTAATGTATGTAGGTTAACATAATTACAACGAATTACAAAGATATAACATCGGTGAATGAATGGTGAGTAGAAAATGGTAACTACAAATTAGTGATTTGCCTTGGTGACAGGTGTGTCATTAGCATTGGCAGGTGTGGTATTAGTTTGAATATTCAATGATCATGAAAGTTTAAACCAATATATTGTAAAATTTGAAGTAAGTTCGGTGTATCGGGGATTGGGTGAGAGGAGGTGAACCAAACTGCTCATTCAATGTTTGAACCCTATACCCTAATAGAGGATAATATCACGAAAAGTAAGAAGAAGGAGACTATGAAATTTAAAAGAAATTTGTTGAAAAGTTCACTGAACCCCGCTCGCAATAGTTAGCTGGCTTGACATCAACTCGTCCATTGTATATAACAACGAGGATAACTCGCGGTATTTCCATTAATTTCGCTTTTTCAAAAGCAGCGAAACTCAAAGCAGTGGTGTAGTTTCTCGATAAAGGTTTTATTAGATCCTATAATGTAAATTGCACGTCAATGTTTATACATGTAAGTTAAAAGATAAAGCGTGCTTAATATAATAATGAAAATGGTTTACATGATACGGACATTTTATATAAGTTCCCCGTTTTTATTGTTCTTAACCGCGTATTGTTAGAAAACCCTTAAAATTATTAGTCCAATTTTTTTATACTACAAAAAAAATGACGATAGTTAATTAGCGTTAATTATGAAATTTTATACATAAAATATCCTGATAAGTTCTCCAAATTCGTACACAGAATTGAAGAATAACCTAAAAATCTTGTAGCTTTAGTTATTTTAAAATGAAACCCTAATATTATTATTTAGGTAGGGCATACAACAAGAATCAGGCATCTTAAGAGGCCGGTGTCGATTTTAGTCGCAAAAATGTAAAATTGATAGATTTAGTCGGTGAAATTGTACACCTTTTGTTACCTAATTGAAATAACAAGTACTGGTTTGTATTAACGCATCTTCTTAACTTACCTTTTATCAGATCAATTTGTTGAAAACAGACTCACTAAATTAGTAATGTTTGCTTTTCTGATGGACGTTTAGGTAAACGCGCGTTAAGCACTGATTTTGTCGCTATTATTTGTAAATTTCGTACAGTTTGGACGGCTAAACATGGTAATTTTGTATTACACATATCCTGTACTTGACGTTTATCAGACTACATTTTTATTATTATGACTTTGAAGTAGTGTAAATGAAAGTTAGACGAAATCAATCTTCTCCAAAAATTACTTCAAAACAAGTGACAATTTCTCTGAAAATCGACTTAATTTTAACGTAATTTTGATACTTAAACAATCTACAACATTTGTTGAAACTATTTTTATACATCAATTTGTATAATTTACCACCCTAAATTTTTGATGAATTTTTAAAAACTGCCCCTTCTTTTCATATATTACCGGTGACGCACGCTTGCGACCTCATTATTAAAAGGCAAGATGAGAAGACGTGCTAATAGAAACCAATACTTGTTATTTAGATATTACGTAACAAAACGTGTATAATTTCAACGACTAAATCTATCAATTTAAAATTTTTGCTCCAAAATCGACTACGGCCTCTTAATAAATGTTAGAACGAAATATTGTCTCCCGGAGGTCTTGGTGAAACTATTGTTCTGCATGACATAAGTACAAATTTCACGTTTCGCGCCACTGACAAGATTTTTCCCTTTTTGCCATTATGCATATTTTACCAAGCTCTTACATCCCGTGGGCGCTCACTTAAGTATGAATGTTGTAGTAGATGGGCGTTTTAAAAACGCTTATTGGTACTGTAAATGAGTGTTCACGTTCAACGGGGTTGGCCGGTCGAAATGTTAAGCAGATGGCGCCAGCATAGCTTGCCCTGTCAATCCCTAGAATTGTGTCAAATATTTGTTTTTTTTTATTGCCCTGGATGCCAGCCCTTTAAGCCAAATCTCATAGAAAAAGGAGCAAGCAATGATGGCGCCATGTCTGCAAACCTTTGACAGTTGCCAACCCCATTGACGACTGTACATCTATTCGTTTAATGATTCAAGAAATGCGAGATTTCGTTGTTTTATGAAATGTTGTAAACCGGTGAAGATACGGTAGCGTAAAACATTAAGTTACGATAGCCTATTATTTTTTATTTCATTATAGGTTATTCTATATTTAAAAACAAAATATATGCAAGAATCGCACAAATAATAGATTTTATTCTATTCTTCTTTATTCTTTTTCTTTGCTCCATCCCATTTTAGGTGGGGTCGGCTCTCCTAATTTTTCGTCGCCAATACTGCCTTTTTTGGGTCAGTTTGGGCACGTTTGGGTAAATTTTATCGTAAGTTTGGTCATAGGGGTTGGGCCACTTTTAAGCTACCACGGACATATTCAATCCGCACACACCATGGCCATGAACGTTGCATTAATTAAATTTTTCTTCTAGACTTAAGTACCTAGTTAAAATTATTGTTGAGATATCGAGAAGGTAACGTCAAAGGAACGCTCGTCTACACTCCTCCCAAGTACTCACGAGGTTGACTATATTGACAAACGGATTGACAGTGCATTTTGCTGACACGGCGAATGTGTTCATAAATGAGGAGTTTCCCATGTGTCGTGTCTATTTTAGAACGTCTAGCCTCAGTTCTGTTTCTATATAAATAAGCAATGTTACAACATATACAATGTAGAGCTATGTACTGCATCTTTTTTTTAAACTAAAAGACCTATATGAGTTAACAAAGTGATGGTATGGCTAAATCCATTTTTGACAAAGTATGTTTTTACCATCCTGTAAGTATTTAACCACGGCACATATACCTGTAGCTCAATGTCAAATCCTAGGCATATGTGCCAGCCCTGTATTTTACGCCTCATATTTCATTTCAGTTAAAATGTTAATAGAGACGCGCAGCTATTTTATAAATCTAGCGATAAAATCGCAGCTTGCAATACGATGCCAAAAAAAACATTCGAATATGTATCATGAAAAATAAAACGCTAGTTCGAAAAAGTGACCATTCGAAATCCCGAAACGTAACCGAATGCAATAAATACCACGGTTATCAGGCGAAACTTCATTTAAATTCAATTTGGAACACCCGGTACGTTGTTATATCGTTAAATAAATTGAATATTGTTCGTATTTACCCTTTGTTGTTTCAATCGAGTGTTTCTGGCGGCGCTTTGGGCATGAATATAAAACGATGTTCATAACCAGCTAGCCTGATTTAACGGTTAATTTACAATTTTACCGACTTTCAAAAAAGTTAGGTACACAAATTGCGCTTTCGCTATTGTTACCTCAAAACTCTGTGTTTTACTATTCAAGTTGCACTTACTTTCCGATTTCTAACACCCTTCCCCCTACCTTCCCTTATAACATTTTAGAGGTAGAATTTATTTTTGAAATTTAAATAGTTCAAAGTTTTCAAACAGAACACTTCACTAAGGCACCGGAAAGAGGGTCGTTAATTTCCTTTGTACTTGAAACTTGTGACTTTTTTTATCAGTCGTTGTAAATACAACGGTACAGAAATTCTCGTAAAGACAGATATGATTTTATGCAAAATAAGCCGTGTTTTACGGACAATTTATTCCGCACATGGGCTGCGTTCTTGGAATGTGCCGTGAATTTGTTTTAGTGATGTGACATAACGTATTCGATATTTTAATCTGTTAGAAACAAATGTTAAACGACGTTTCAATACTTATGGGACACATTTTATTATTGTTTACGTAAAATATAATATGTAGAAGCAGTACGAAGTAGGTATAAATATTAATGGGTAATAAATAATATAAATAACGCATAACATTGAAATGAAGAAGAATACAATTATTGAGGTACATAATTGATAAAGATTATAATATGCGTGTCCTGAAGGCGTAATTATGAGAAACGAGCAAATAGACGCCTTAATCTCGAGAGGTAATCACATGTGCGTAACTGTTTCTTTTAGGAAAAAAATACCATTGCAGAAGAATTAGGTCTTTAATCATACACATACATAGCGCCATTTCTCTCATACACCACGCGTGGATCCGCTTCCAATGTAAAAACCGCTAAACATCGATACCTTCAATTTCACATCAACGCCAATCCCGGCTACAAACTTATGGAGAACCGTTCAAAATCAAAGTGCGGAGCGTTCGTTTTATGACGTCATAACACATCAGCATGTTAGCTCGGGGGAAATTAGTCGGAGTTTACAACCACTCGTTACAACTTGGAATCGTTAGTTTGGGATTTAATCGCACTCATACGTGTGCGATAGAAATTTGAAGTTAAATCTCTATTAGTTTGCGAAGTAATGAATATTTAAATCGGTTTGTCACCTGGGCGGGAAACGATTTCTGAGGGAAATAAGTTTTAATGGCGCGGCAATATCGCATGGAGCGGCGTGATGTCGATGACTGCTTTAGTACAAATTTACTGAAAATTTGTCCGATTTCTATTTATTAACTAAACTCCACTTACGATAAACAAATTATAGGTAGCTATTTCAAAGATTTTTACGTTAGTATGTTTAGATCACAAATAGGCGCAAAGGGTAAAACGGGAACCTATTACTAAGACTCCGCTATCTCTCTGTAAGGTTTGACCGTCTGTCACCAGGCTGTATCTTATGAACCGTGATAGCTAGGCAGTTGAAATTTTCACAGATGATGTATTTCTGTTGCTGCTATAACAACAAATACTAAAAACAGCATAAAATAAATATTTAAGTCCTGGGCTCCTATACAAGAAACGTGATTTTTTGCGTAATGGTACGGAACCCTTCGTGCGCGAGTCCGACTCGCACTTGGCCAGTTTTTATTATACATTGTTAGTAAAAACAACTTTGTAAAAGCGCTCGTAACGTTGCACCGCCGGTAAGAATACTAAGGAGGATCTAGTAACAGGTAACTTTTAGATGAAGACCGCAAAAACTAAGGTTTTGTAATGAGTTTTACTGTGTAAATCAAGTAGACCTACATATTTACTTTTAGAACGTTTTGAGAGTATTTACTATTTAGATAGAAAACATAGAAACGGAGTAAAATAATGTATTTTTTTTAAATAATGCAGTAGAATAAAAATAATAGAGATTTCTGACATCATTTAGTAAACCACTCGTAAAACTTAGAATATTTTATGCTGAAACTACTATTGCTGCGTCGAAAAAGAAACCGCATAAGAATCAATGTTCCACTCCATAACATAATTCGTGAGAAGGACTTTTTTGTGTTTTACTTGCTATTGCAAAACATTGTTTTAAGTTGGATTTCGAGTTGGACTGTAAAATTGCCCATTGAACAGTGAAAAGTCACTGGTGTCGGCTATTTGAATTGAAAGGCGGAGTTGCGACTTTTTTTTATTATTACGTGTGTCTTTTTAGTTATTTTCTCAAAATTATTGCAATGTGAATATTTCCGAGTAGTTACTAATAACATTTTGACGGGAAGATGAAAATGAGTAAACTATAACAGGTGATTCTATTTAAGCTAAAAAAAAGAGGTCACATTTTACAGTGTCACGGAACTGATCAGAAGAGTAATAAAAAAAAGAAGAGTAATAGAAAATAAACAATTAAATGATCTAAAACAATAAGAAAACAGTAAGGTAAGTTATCAGACGGCTCTTGGCCGCATTCAATATGGTAGGGTTTCGAGAATTTCGATTTGGTTATCAGTAAGTACGTAAGTTATTTTCGAATTACAGGGACTTGTTGGAAGCTTAGTCGAAAAGAAAGAAATATTAAAACGTAGAGCTCTGAGAGATAATGAGTTACAGATAGCCCGTGGGAATAGAGACCCAAGTATGATGCTACAACGGGCGAATCGATATATTCATTTATCGACAATGGTGCATCCTTGGTAGTGCAGGCTGCGTCTTGCGACGTGTGGACGTGTTGTTGTATGCGGTTAGTCAGGCGTGTTCCACTTGTGCGTCGTGAATACGAAAATGTTAGTTGAACAAAGCTAACTCTGCATGGAATTTGCAATGACAAAGTGTGGCGATGTCCTCATGCACATCTAATTTCTATGTATACCGTTTATAATGAGATCCCTTCACGTTGTTCAAGTCTGTGTTACAGTTTTGAACTGGTTTTGATACGACCTTGAAGATTGGTGATTGCAGTGCATCTTACGCACGACTTTCACTTCATTTCGCATGCACTAATCAGCGTGATCGTTTTTCAAGGTCACAACAAAAAAAAACAAAACCCTAACAAGTTGTTAAATCTAAATCGGGCTGCGGTTGTCGCGTTTAGTAAGGATCAAACGAAAGCCAATGAGAACCTTAAGAGCTATCGATCATCGGGTTCAGACTCACATGTTCAGGGAAAATCAGTAGTTTCGGAGAAATTCTCGTAATTTGTTAACATACATACATTGATTACCATAACAACAGTTTCCAATTAAATATTTTTTTAATACAGTTGCTCAAAAAGTGCTACTTTTCGTGGCTGTTTAGCGTGCGGAAAGTTGGTTTTCGCAAACTAGTGCTTTTTACTTTTCCAATTTTTTTAAATTTATACTTGTTCCAATTCATGACTACTTATTGATGAGTGTTTATATTAGTTTCCTTTAAACGTCGTAATCAACATAAAAACCTACTGTTAATGTAAGAATGCGAAAAATATGCATGTTTCATATTTTATTACTTACCTCTTCATCATTATAAGTATTATAGCACGTTTATTTTTTAATGTTGAAAAACCGCCTGTCAAAGAAGAGGCGTATTTTCTTACTGCAAGAATGTTTTAAGTTTCCAAAGGCAACATTCGATATTGTTTTTATAAAAATACGATACACAAAAAATCGTAAATAACGATATTTAGGTAATAATAGTACAATGTTTTAATATTTACAATTGTTTCTGTCTTATAGAACATGCATTTGAAAAAAAAAAAACTTTCATTGAAGTGGGTTCAATAATAATAACAAAATCTATTCTAGTCGAATAAAAGCTACAAAAACACCTCTTCATAATGTCAATGTCAATGATGTCACAGAATTAATAATATAAAAAGTTTTTGCTTTTCTTATTTTTTCGCAACTGTATTAAAAAACGTCGTTCGATACACGTGCGGATATGTCATTCTTCACTCGTCCCGAGTCTCGGTACTCGTGAAGTAATGACATACTTTCCGCACTATCATCGAAATGTACTATTAATATGTAATAGATTCTGATTACCTGACTATTATTTTGCAAGGACATTATATTCGATTTACATTCATACTTTTAGATACAATCAAGTTACAAAAGCTTAGCACTGCACGATTTACAAGAAACATAAAATCAATGAACCAAAACCATTAATTTTCGCTAAAAATACGTGGCACTCAAATTGGTTCTTATGTTCCCTTAACACAGGCATTTGATCCATACTAAAGTAACTAAACGCGTGAAGATATTCTCTATTATAGTAAAAAATAGTTAAACTAATAAAGAAGACCATAGCAGAGCACACCGTTTCTAAGACGACTCAGCAAAGTGCCAAAACGTTGCACGCAAGTACCCGTAACTCAGGATTTAATCAAACGTTTGGCACAGCGCGCACATTTCAAATGACACAGATAATATATATTAGAAATGAGAAAACACAATATAATATAACATCCATACATATTTGCAGGCGAATTGTAAGAATCCGCCGTTTACAAACGGCGTCGTTAATTTACAAATGTCTTCACGTTTGCAAATTGCCGAAGGCAAATTATTAGTGCTCAATAGTGTCAACGTAAACGTGTTGGTAGTCTGAGGGTGACCATGGTTTGCTGCTTTATAAATGTATATTAATTTTTAGGGTTCCGTACCCAAAGGGTAAAAACGAGACCCTATTACTAAGACTCCTCTGTCCGTCTGTCCATCTGTCCGTCTGTCCATCTGTCAGTCTGTCCGTCTGTCCGTCTGTCTGTCACTAGTCTGTATCTCATCAACCGTGATAGCTAGACAGTTGAAATTTTGACAGATGATGTATTTCTGTTGCCGCTATAACAACAAATACTAAAAAGTACGGAACCCTCGGTGGGCGAGTCCGACTCGCACTTGTCCGGTTTTTTATATCATACCACCATCCTCACAGCCACCAAAATCTCAAGGTCACCCAAAACCGAATCAGACCACCCCACTATCCACGTAGTCTTGTCTGTCCTACTCCCTAGAGAGCAATTGCTAAATCGGAGGCGCGGAGGGAGAGCAGCCCTCGCCCGCTGTGACGGGGCCGAGTGTAGTGACCATGTTTTGTCACGTGAGGGCGGAAGGGCGGCTCTTCTGCAATCCAGATCCTAGTCTCCCCTGCCAATAACACGTCCGACGAACTCCAGATTTGATGGACACCGTAGCGTTGAGTTTTGATGTGCAGCGTCACGCGTGGTAAATTAAAGAACTAATTCGACCAACTTGCCGCAGCAAATTACAAACGGCGCTGTTAATGTCATAAGGTATTTTACAAAATGCGGACTTTTTTACAATATGCCTTTGGAATTTTACAAACGGCGTCGTCATTTTACAAACGTGAAGTTTTTTTTTTTTTATTTATCTTCAAAAAAGTATAATACATTTTAAACTTATACTAGGTTTGTAGAATAACGACGCCGTTTGTAAACGGCGGATTCTTACAATTTGCCTACGACAGATATACAAGGTAGCCTGACTACATATAATATAACCGAACTTGTTTAAAAGAGGTATACGTACTTAATACATCATAGAACAGAACTAAACTGGATTCGTGAGACTTCCCAAATTAGTTTTCGTGGGCGCGGGACCACGTACCTACAGATTTAGGTTTGTTGTCTACGGAGTCAACAAAACTATAGGTACCTATATTTTTATTTTCTAACGCGCCAACAATCTCCAAAGTTATTAAATTTCCTTATCACTGTCAAGTTAGACTCGGTAAATGTAACCGCGTTAGTTTCACCGGCGGTAACGGGTCGCGTTAATCTTACACAGTATGAGGTGTAGCTTAACGCCTTTATGGCGTGGGGCTAGACAGTGAGCGATTTCAGTAGCGGTTACTAGAGAACAAGCATTAGCGTTTACCTGCATTAAAAACTGTTTCTATATCCATAATTGTCTACCTCCTAAGGCTCATGGTCCTAGCTATAGGAGTTATTCAGTTCGAAGAAATTTAAATAATTTTTAATTGGAATAGTTGGATTTATATTATACCGTTTAATTTTCAAACAAGTCAAAATCAACTTTATTTCTTACACAATATAGGTTGAAATTTGTATGGCTGGACCTTAGGAGGATAATGATGGTTGAAATAATTACTGTTTGATAGTCCTTACCTAAATGTAAAAACAAATGTAAACTTGTAAAGTCATAAAAATGTTAATAAAGATAGACTGCGTGCTCTGTATTACGCTGTAGCTCTGCAGCTATCATTAAAAAAATGTGTTTTCTGTAGTATTGAGGGGCACGAGGGTTTAGCTAAATGTTATGCTCCCGCTCTACTCGTACGATTGCAAATATTGCAATATTATTTACACTCGTACCATTGTGAGCGATCTTTCAGTACTAATTGAGGAGGATTAAAATCATTTTTAGAAAACGCTTATTCGCTTAGTTTTTTAAATATTATAAAAAAAATCTTGTTTCCCAGCCACACCTCAAAAACAAATAAAACCCGATTGACGCACAAAAAATGATGTACGCCCCGCGCACGCGCGAGATACCATCACGTGATCACGTCCGTTTGAATTTGGAATGCGCTTGTCAAGTACGTTACAACTGACGTTTCTGTAACGTATCCGATCCGTGGCTAGCAACATCAAAAAATTAAAGAAATAAAAGCGCGGTGCCTTCTAGCATATTTAATGTATCTATTTTTGGTTGTATTATTTTCATTTTAATGTATTCGCGTACTTTTCTATTGATGCGAAATTTTCTATAGAGTCCACAGTCCACACTAACTAAATCTCCCGCCAATACATTGTCACTGCCAAGAGGAGGTCGTTGCAATCTTGATTTGTCAAAATAAAGAAAATATAATATTTTTGGCACCGACTTTATAATTAAACGCTTTCAATAATAGTATATATAAATCAATAATCACCGTTTGACGCACATTCATTATGATAAGTACGTATTTTTTACAAAGGATTACTTAATACAAGATAATATTAAATCCATCCTTAACAGAAGACTGCATTGCACTTTACCTTATACTGCGCAAAGAATAAAGTTTTCTAGACTGTAAACTTTATAGTAAATGAAGTTTTAATATTGATTGTAAGTAGTAAAAATTTCACTATTATAAAATCTTCTATACTAAATATCAGATAATGACTGACACTAAGGGTGTAATTATATAGGAACAGTGACAGTAACCTACCTCTAAGCAATGACTTATTGAATGTAATAGAGGGGTAGTCTAAGGCCTGAGATACACTCGTAAGTTTTACTTTTTTACTTACGTAAGCTATTTGTTAGTATCATTTCATTCCATTTGGATTAGAAACTCTAGGTCCATGGGGTCCCAGCGCGCATAAGTTGTTTGCAGAAATCGCGAAGCGTCTGGTTGACGTAACTGGTGACCGAAGAGCTGGCGGCTTTCTCGCACAACGTATCAGCATTGCGGTACAGCGGGGAAATGCCGCCAGCATCCTTGGTACAATGCCTCAAGGGCCTATTTTAGATTTAAGCTAGTTATTAATTTCGTTTACGTAGTACCACTGTATATATTTTGTTAGAATAAGATAACGACATTCATATCTCATTCTGTAGTATAGCTGTGTCCCTACTTACATAAGTAAACCTTACAAATGTATCAGGCCTAAGATAAAAATATACTATGCTATATGTTTTCTGGTCACTAAATTGTCAAACGTCATATTTTGACAACCTAAGTTACCGCATAATGTACAGTCGGCAAAACTATTAGCTTAACATCCCTGCAAATAAACATGTACTTAAGTAGGGGTGCTGGACAGCGCCATCTCGTTTTGCTGTCAAATTCGAAGCACTAAATGGGGTAAAAGTGGCTTTATTCATTTTAACAAAAATTTGAAGCCCGAGAATGGACATAGGTATGTCGGTTATCAATCATCATCATCCTCATATTCAAACGAAGTCACGGACAGAAGCTAGTACTTAATATAGGTACTTACTATAAACTCTAACGGCTATAGCTCTTCACAGTCTGTTAAGTGTCTGATCTATATTAGAGCTCTCAGAGGCGCATTAGGGCCCATAATCGCATTTTGTACCTGGATGAGCTTGGAACAAGTGCTCTAAACGTATAGAATCTAGACAGCGCTGAGGCGAACGATCTTTAAGAAACGCGGCGATTATGTTGAGGTTAACGGTACGGTGATTAGTATTTTAATGTGTATTGTATGTTACTTGAATTTTAGAAATTCGATGTAAAATGTACCTGGTCGTATTTGCCTAAGTGATAGCGTAATAATAACAGGCTTATATAGCTACATCTCTGTCGCCTCCTAAAGGCCCGAAATACTATGATTGTTCCGTGAACGGAAAGACAGTGTGTGTCTCTTTCAATTGCGAGTTTTTGCCAAAAATGTCATTTTGTCACAAGCATTTATCGCTGACTGTACATTTCTTTGCCAGCGGAAGGTAAACAACTCATTTCTGTTCTAATAAATAATGTAAAACATTCAAATACGACTTAATTCTAAGAAAACTGACCTCGGACTCCTTTTATGAATGGAGAAAAGACCTTATTAGGATCTCCTCTTGCCGGTTTGAGTCGTAACAAAACTCTTTTTTTGAAATGAGTCAAAAATAGAGCTAAGTAAATATGATTTACTATAAGATCCGAATCTGTGGTCCCGACGTGCAATAAAAAATAACAGCCGCCCCGACAATCTTCTCGGCACGCTTCCAAACAAAGATTTGCGATTTTCCAAGTCACAGGAGTAAGGAAATTGATCAGAGTAACAGCTTTATACATCGAGCACGGTATAGCGTATGAAACAACGCGTCTAAAGTATTTGACACCCTCAAATACTTTTCCAAATACATATAAATATATCTCGACAGTTCGCGTTCAAAAGTATTTGTACCTGTTAAATAGATCTATAATCTCTTTTTGTTAAGCTTTCAGAGAATAGTACTGCCTGTCATACATGTCACTTGTATTGTGTCAATTATCCCTAATGTTTGTAATAGGTGGCAACATTAAAGGTCCCAAAATCCCTGTTTGACCAACACAAGAAATGTGCATTGTAATTTAATGCACATTTTTTGTGATGTTTGACGAATGATATGATCATAGTAAACTCACGCATACTTATATAAATAATATTTTTTTTATACTATGTTGGTGGCAAACAAGCATACGGCCCGCCTGATGTTAAGCAGTCTCCGTAGCCTATGTATGCCTGCAACTCCACAAAACTCTGCAAATAATAAACGTTTACTGCAAACCATGTTACAATCTGTTCATACAGATAGCAAATAGACCTGGCACCCTGGTAGGTTAAGATAATTTTTCTTAATACTATTAAAACTTATTAATTGATTTAATTTTAATGTTAATTTTAACTTTGCTATAATTTTATAATTTTATTATTTTATGTAATGTCCCAATGTAATGTGATATGATCCTAAGTTGGTCGAAATAAATGATTTTATTTATTTATTTATTATTTATTTAATAAGTTTTAAATTAAGCTCGGTCGTAGTCTGAATGAATTGTACCTATTATTTAAAATTATGATGAATAAGTTTTACAAGAAGGGGCTTAGAATTAAACCAGGAAAAGTCTGCATCGATTTTGACAGCAGACGCAGTACTTACGTTATTTTAAAACTCAAACTTCTATAAAATGATGACTTATAAAAAAACTTGCACTGCGTCTGTTATCAAAATCTACATCTGGTGTTTGACATACCTAAGTATGTGTAATGTTATCTCAGAGCTAGGTTGGTACTATCTATGTAAAGTTTTAAAGCTGCCTCTGTTCAATGTATTTACTCATTAAGTCTGGTGGCCGACATGTAAGTTTTTGTATATTTCATGCTGTTTTACTCAAGTGTTTTGAATGCTGCGTAAGTTACGTGAGATTTATTACAAGCACATGTATAAGTAATAATATTTTAGTAGTACTAGGTACAAAATATCCTAAAATAAATATAACCTGAATCATGTGTCTGCAGTAAAAATAATTTAATCATTTTACAATTAAAGTACCAGAGACATTATTTTAAATAAAACAAAATAAACCTACAGTAACCAATAGGCGAACAATAATATTTACCAATTATTACCGAAATGGATTACAATATATACTGCATAAAATGTAAGTAAAAAACTGTATGGCCCCGGGTTGTGGTAACTGAATTATCAGACGGCAACTTTTTCGTACAGCACCATCTACATTAGCTGTCAAATTCCATAGTTTGATATAAGTAAATGAAGTATGTAATAATTAAGTTGAAGTAGGTTTTACTCGTAGTAGGTACCTTAAGGTACCTTAAGTGGCAGTGGGCGGGGCACATTGCTCGCAGAACTGATGGCCGGTGGGGCCGGAAGGTTCTGGAGTGGCGTCCGCGTACCGGAAGACGAACTGCCGGTAGGCCTTCAACAAGATGGAGCGACGACCTGGTGAAGGTCGCGGGAATTCGGTGGTTGCGAGCGGCACAGGATCGGACGGAGTGGCGAGCCTTGGGGGAGGCCTATGTCCAGCAGTGGACGCCTATCGGCTGACATGATGATGATGATGAGTACTACGAAGTAAGTAAGAAAGTAATTAAATATTTAATTGCAAAGAATAATTAGATACAATAGTGTCTTAGGTGGTAAGTGACAATTGGTTGCTTATTCTGCTTTGTACAGTCGCCATCAGATATATCGGAGCGGCCGAGGTGCTCAAAAATATCTGAACACGCACTTAACGCCTTGACAATAGAGGCGTGTTCAGATATTTGTGAGCGCCTCGGCCGCTCCGATATATCTGATGGCGACTGTACTATACAGGTTGTGCTAGCATGCAAAAATCTTTAAACTAGAAACTACTACAAATCTGCAAACGATTTATACTAACTACTAGTAAGAATAGTGGTCGTATTAAAAATAAACGAGGTATAATAAGACTGAAACGAACGCCCGACCTATATTTAAAATAAAAGCGTATCCCCCTCTCCCACTTATCCTACCTGAAGCCAACGTTATCAAAATCGTACACGCACACCCATCGATACTGAGGCGTATATACGTTTACGCTCATAAACCAAGCGTAAATGCGGCGTAAAAATCAAGCCCGTCGAACGGCTTACGTTTACGGTCCTTCAAGTGGAGTCGTTTGTGGAAATTGTATTTTTGTTTAGGACGCGTGAAAGGGCTTTTTATTTTTGTTGTTCGGCTTTAAAGGGTGCGGAAGGGTGCGGATGTGAAAATATAATTAAGATTTTTGATGCTGAAAATTTGTTATTATTTAAAATGGGCGACGTAAGGCTTCGAGAAGTCGTTAGTAGTGTGCGTGAGGGGTCTAAACCTGATATTTCTTCCTTTTGTAAAATGTATTTTAATAATGATTTTCCGCTTCGCTAAAAGGATAAAAGGAATATCTTTTTACTTACCTAAAACAATCTTTTATAAATTAGTTTATTTACTAATCTCACAAGACTCATTAACGGTACCGTTACCAATGGACGCTTGTAAGTATCTCCAAAGAGGATATAATAGGATAGAGCGGTACTGTCATAGTAAATTTTGTAACCACAGTAAATTCACTGCCATCTATCGAAACACTTTAAAACTAAAAATGAAGATTTATAAAAATACGATAAAATGTATTTAAATATGGATAAATGATTCTTTTTATTTTAATTAATTATTTTTATATGATTTTGACCGCCAACGCCCTCTATACGAGAGTAGGCCAAAGGTAGTGGCGCCATCTAATCGAGAATCAAATTTTCGTGATTTTCGAGGCAAGTTTTTTTCTTAGACTGTATCCATCTATTACGGAGTTATATCTATCTTTGGTATCTCTAATAACAATATTATAAATGACCTTCTTTCATAGTAATCACCATAGGAATTATGGTTTCTTGGAAAAACGTTATGTGGCAGTGTGTCGCCAGAGCGACTAGTCGTGACGAGTAGTGTCATACTTTTTAGCGGTGACATGGTATCGTACGGAATTCAAACACAAATCAAACAAAATGTACGAGAAACGTACGAAATTGTACGCTAATTAAAAAAAAGTACTATACTTGCTTATGAGAAATCAATGATCAATCTGTCACCGCTAGGAAACATACTTTCTGGCGGGCGCTATTTATTTAACTACTATATAGCAGTCGAGTTTTCAACTTTCTTGTGAATTAGAAAGCCTTCAAATTTTAATAAATATTTGACACGTTTCGTTTTGCTAAATTTTATCGCGGTTGACTGATGTAAGTACTAATATATACCTTACATAAAAACCTTAACTTGCACTACAACGGATAGTTTTTGTCACATTGTTTTAAGTAAAAATCCTTTTCTCCGGCTAGCTTTTGTTAATATTCAGTTTACTCTCCAACTGAAAAACTAACAAAACAAATTCCATTAAAACATCAAAAAGTCTCATCTAGCCCAATTCAAACGACTGGAATTCTAAAATTCAAAATGCAAGCGTGTAGACCGGAAATGAATCCGCTCGCGGCGTCTGTCCTGATACAGATCTGATGGAGCCCACGTCCGACTTCCGGCCAGTTCGCGCCTTTATAGGTTCCAATTTCAAATCGGGCAGTACAGCTATCCGATTCACAGACCTTTTTTCACTCGGCCACAAACAATTCCAGTATATCTCGATCCCAGTGTACGTTACAAATATATAATTCCTTATACTGGTACTTATTTGGGTAGTGCCAAGCTAGAATAGAGAATATCAGCATTGCCCAGATTCCTCGATTTGAAAGTAGATCGAACGCGCTTTTCACCGACTGCCCGTTTAGGTTCGATTTTTGAAATGGTTTTCTTTTTAATAACTAGTGGTTGTACTATTATTTTATTGGCGTTACTAGTTTTGCGGATAGATTTTCCAGTCAGTTGAAGCAGTATTTTTAGAAGGACGGCATTTGGATTTCGTCTTGTCCTTGCTTGCAAGTTTGATGAAATTTAAAAGATTTCATACACAACAACATATATAGGCATTGCTTTTTGTCGATATTATATTATTTAGGTACGGAAGTAGAAATGTCTTTGAAAGGTTGAATTTTGGAGTAAAAGGATTTCATAAAAATTAAACAAAGTATATAATATTGTCTTCGGTTACCGCGATAGTTGCTCATGAAATAAAACTATGAAAACGGATTATATCGCGTATATAAATAAAAAAAATCGCGTTATAAATTCAATAAACGCGATATAATCCATTTTCATAGTTTATTTCTTAAACAAAGTATATCTAAATGCTGATTAATTGATTATTCTTTACTTGTGATTATGGATAATTGTTAACTTGTAAAAACTAAAACTATTTCCTTAGTGAAAATACAATGGAATAAAATCATAGCCCCATAGGCTCATACACTAAAAAAATCCACACAAGAGTATAGTCAACAGCGATAAATTACACAAAACGGCAAACACGGCTCGCCGTACATATGCTTCGGTTGGCAATAGATTCCCCCGATACGTATCTCTGTAACAGCGGGTGTTAAATCTTTGCTGAACATATTTATGTGGCCGACTGTACGTCGGTTTATGTGGTGCACTGTCTTGGTTAGTCCGTATTAGATAATAGTGTTTGTTTTTTGATTTTCGTTTGAGTATATTCTGGAAAAGTCTTTAAACTTTACAGGCAAATGGCAGGCAGTAGGGGAAAATCATGTTTTTTTTTATACAACACGGTGGCAAACAATGATACGGCCCGCCTGATGTTAAGCAGTCTCCGTAGCCTATGTACGCCTGCAACTCCAGAGGAGTTACATGCGCGTTGCCGACCCTAACACTCCTCTCCCTCGTTGAGCTCTGGCAATCTTACTCACCGGCAGCTCAGTTATGTGTCGCTTAACTTCAAACTCGGGTAAATCCATTCGACCCCTTTCAGCAAATATATACCCTATTACTTTTTTTCTTTTCAACCAAAATCGCATAATCTGACAGATGGATTTACCAGTTTGACGTTTAGCGACTCATATAAGAGTTCAACCCATGTCGCCATGACCTAGGTAGCCAAGGGGCTTAGGCACCTGCCGCGATAGCAGAGGACGCTGGTTCGATTCCAACCCTGGGCACTAGAGGTCTTGGTCACTTTATCTTAGTTTATAAAGCACGTATCTCGTAACTTGTGTGTTGCTTTACCTACATTGCGGGCTGAATTATTTTGTATGGTTAATATTTTCATTGTATTTCTAAGCAAAGTTTTTATTCTCAATATACTTGTTAGGTCCTTTGCTAACCACCGTTTCAATATTCGCCCTGAATTACACACCTGTATTAATTTATATGGAACAAGAACTAATAAACTAATTTGAAAGTCAATTTCCAGGGAGTTGTCACAGGTGAACAAAAGTTTGAGGTCAGTTTCACAATGATTTTGCGTTTCTATTTTATAAGATACATAGTTACATTGAAATAATGTCGAAAGTGCCAATAAGTAGGTACAGTCGCCATCAGATATATGAGAGAGGCCAAGGTGTTCGAAAATATCTAAAAAACCGGCCAAGTGCGAGTCGGACTCGCGCACGAAGGGTTCCGTACCATTACGCAAAAAAAAAACGGCAAAAAAATCATGTTTGTTGTATGGGAGCCCCATTTAATATTTATTTTATTCTGTTTTTAGTATTTGTTGTTATAGCGGCAATAGGATCATCTGTGAAAATTTCAACTGTCTAGATAAAAATTATACGGATATTCATAGAGCCAAGCCTAAATTTACACACAAACTGGAAACAATAAGTACAATTCCTACAGGAAATAAAATTACAGCACTCCTACTACATACGTAGTCAGCTACCTACATATAGTGGAGAAAAAGCCTACAGTAGCCCCGTTAAGTGCATCAAAGCTTATAAGAAATTAGATTAGAGACCGTCTGCTAAGCTTTCACGTGGGGGGACGTGCACTTTAGGTTACGGGGTACAATAATGGAAGAACGGAGTTTATTCAGGTTTTGCGGACAAAAAGTGGCCGCCATGGTGGATTGTAAGATGGCGGCATTCAAACTTAAATACTGTTGCTTAGGCATGATGGAAGTGAAGGTATTAGAGTAAACGTTTAATAATAATAGTAAACCATTACAAATGAAACACAACAAGATACATATATCACATAACATACATTTGTACAAAAACAAACTAAGCATATAAGGGACCTTTCCTTTAAACAATTAAAGGAGAATACATGGTAGATGAATTCTAATTATAAAAAAAGTATTGTTTAGTTAAAAAAAAGAAAAAAAAGTTAGTAAAAAAGTTTAGTTAAAGTACTGTTTGTTCAAAGATTTATTTTTTCTGGTTAAACTGACAATACCTAATATAAAAAGATACATCTGAATCGACATTTATTTTTATGATGTGGATTGGAACTAATAGGCGATCTTAAATGACAATATATAAAAAGATAAAGATAGTTTATTATTTAGCAATGCTCTTATGAAGGTCAAATAAAGCTACGCAGGCTCTAGCCCTACACCTCTGTCTCGAGAAGATTTAAATCCCCCCTCAATTGGAGGAGGGTATCCCAATATGGGACCGGCAACAAGCTCGGCGGGACACAATTTTTCAAAACATTACATCTTATAATTAACATGCATTACGAGTAAATAAGAAAAAATATAATTTAAATTACTATATAATTCATGCAATTACATACAGTAGGTACCTACTTTTCATTATATAAATTTGATTTAATAATATATATGTACTATCGCCGACAGTAACGCTTTAACAATTTCTCAACTGAATCGTTTGCACCCAAAATTTTTAGGCGTCACGCCTCCTATTATGATGACCAATTAGGATCGTGCAATAAGTATATAGCGACGATATTGTATTAGGTTCAGGCATGACCAGTCCAAACATCTGTTGACCATCGTTGTCGGTCTATCTATTCAGTTGCATTTTAAACGGCCTCGTGTCAACAATGATTTCCTAAACTAAACTGACAACTACAAATTGTGAAAGGAACAAAAATTCTGATTCAGACTTTTAGGCGCTAGCTGTATTGCGTAGTTAATGCATTAGAGTTGTATTGAAGTTGGATCGTGTCTATACGTGTTTTAAAGTTCGAATACGGCCCCCGAAGTATCGGCCAGTATAAGTGCCATTGCCATCTTGCAGTCTTAGAAAGCAATATTGCAAAAAATTTACGCTTACCCTGGTCGATTGTTCGAATTCTACTTAACCCTGCCACTCCCGTAAATAGTATTGCGAAAGAGTCATGATTATCCTGGTCACTACTAAAAAGTCGAATAATCGGTAATTCGACACAATAAATGTCGATGATGCCCGAATAAACGACCACTATTCTAAAAGCTTAGCAGAAAAATGTTTTGGTAGGCTTAGTAAGCCATCTGTTAACGGCCTTTTGTTTGTTGTAATTTAGCTTCATTGTCCTGTCTTCTAACATTATTTATTAGTGTTGGTTTGACGCAACTCAAAAACAACGCAACGCAAAAAATATACCCTTTCATTTTTTTTAATAAAGTCGACACCATGATACCCGACATAACTACAAATCACATCAAATCATACAAATACGTGAAATCATCATACAAATACAATCTTTCAGAAAACAAATCGAAATCGAGATATTTTTAATAATCTGGATTTTATCTAATCGGTCTTCTCAGACAGTGTTGTGACTTAAGCCTCGGTCGAGACTAAACAAAAACCTTCTGTAGTAATAAGAAAGGTAATTTCCTTGAATCTGTATTTTTTTTCAATATGACTTGTTTGCAAGCTTAAGCTTATCTCACAATAATCGCTAATTACTCTTATAAATTTGCTTAATTGAAGTGCATAATAAATCTAAAAACAATTAAAAGCAATTCTTCCATTTTCGTACCCCATTACAGCCTTCCCGCCATCATTGTGACTTCGGGAGGAAATTTAATACAACTACTGTCCATTCTACCGGCCTTTCCTATTATTGGCAATAATTCTGTAGGGAGCGTTGCTTATATCATTGCATTGCAGTACCTTGGAATTATTTAATTCGTTACATGTAAATTAAATTCTTTCAGTTATGCAGCGTACTACATAGGCGAACAACACGCGAACGCGAAGCAAAGCGATGCGGCGCGGGGTGAATCAATCCTAAAGAAGTGTCCTACGTGGGCGATCTCGTTGCGAACGTGAACGCCGTGGGCCCGCCGCGCCGCGCCGCGCCGCTTCGCTTCGCGTTCGCGAGTTGTTCGCTTACGTAAGACGCTGCGTTATAGGTCTAGGAATGCGGAAAGAGATGAATGAAACTAATGAAATAAGACAGCAATTGTTGACACACACCATTGTTGTGATGTATAAAATGTGCTTACTGTAAAATAATTGTGAAACAAACAATAAGACATGTATTAATCATATATTAATTCCAAATTTAAAATGTTACTGACTATTTCTTGTCTTACTGTTGATATGTTTGTAGCAAGTGTAATAAGAACTGTATATCCGCTAATGGTACAAAAGATTATGTTTCATTCTCCGAAATAGGTAAACATGGTGTACGACGCACAACCGCCGCGGACACTCGTGCCTGAGCAAGGATTCCCGAAGATTTCGAAACATGTCGCCAAAAGCGACTAAAAATAATAGTGAGTAAAACCGTACTGATCTAAATATTTTAAACATGGTGTACCGAAAACCACCCAACTGTACCAATACAGCTCCAACAATGGTTTGTTTCCAAGTTCAATACTTAATTATCCATAGTTTCGGGACTCTTTCTTCCTTTTATAAATATATACTGCCTCGGAATTACTTTATCTAAAAATTGTCACATTTAAATAATGATATTGTATATTATACAATATCATGATTTAAATGTGATATTGTATATTATACAATATCATGATTTAAATGTAACAATTTTAAAAAATATTATTATTATTGGACCATATATAGGAGAATTTGGACTATAGTTTTGTGGTGATTTTACGGTACGTAATTATGTAAGTACGACTCGATACTTAATGCAAACTAATTTGGCCCAAGTAATACAGAAATCCTCGATTGAACAAAATAATGAGCACATTGTTTTGTTCAATTCGAAGTATTTATAAGTTGAGGAAATTGCGATTTTGACACGTAAATAGGTTACTGGGGCGTATTGAGAGTGTCATTATTTGTTTACACCTACTTACTTACAAACGTTTTCAAATACGTAATGTTTATTCATTTTATTATAAATAAATTACATTTTAACATTCATGTTTTTTTACTTATTAAAGTCAAACGGTATTAAATATGTTATCGATATAAATATCTTTGCGTAAAATGCTTATTTTAGAAAGGATTATGACTATGTCTATGGTAGACTGTATAGTATACATTATAATTATGGTAGCCAAAATGGTATCCAGCATACCATAAAACCTTTTTACTTACAATTTTATTTAAATTGATGCAAACTTAATTTAATTTAATTTAATTTAATTTTGTTTTATTTAATGACAAAATAGTGAACACCAAATTGTTCTTCAGATAAAGTTTGTTATAAGTAAGTTGAACTGTTATGTACCTAACTAAAATGGAACAGAATGAAACGTTACTTTACAGAATATAATACCAAAATAAAGTCATTGGATTTTTCACCATCGTACGAAACATATACACATGTATGTGCAGAAGAAGAAAATACATGGACCAACTAACGGAAAAGATAAACGTCGTGTTGTAGCAGGCGGTCAAACGAAAGGCTCAGGAAAGATACATGGAAATTGCTCCACCGACAAGAGCTAGGCTCTTAAATTAATGATGATGATGACGAAACAGATGGAATGTACAGATGTAGTAAACAATACTTTGCCATAGTATTTTTCTGGGAAAAGTTTGTATTTGTCATGCTAGTCTTTGTCACATTTCGCAAGAAAGAACGGGAAAGAACATACGCGCCAATTGTCAATTTTGATCGAATTTTGTCGGTTTTTATTTATTTTAAAAACGTTACCCTACAATATCGAAATTCTAAAGCTATGAAGCTTTGTTTATAGTATCACATAATAAATAACCGAGTAAAGTAGGATTAAAAGTCCGAGTTAGAGGTTACTTTGGGAATTAATTGTATCGAGCTAAGTGTCATAATTCGTGTATCGGAAGCTATGTTGTTAAAGATAATATAGTCAAGAACTACATATATTTTTTCCACGTTTACGAATATCAACCCCTCTTAGAAAAACATGATCATATAAGGAGATTTTTCGTCTTCTGGCTCAGGGAACCGCCTTCAGTCAACCTCAATACTTTTTGTACTGCGACTGACTGAAATACATAACAGTAAAGGATTATTCACTACATCTGTATTCACATATTTCAGCTTCAATAAATGAGCAAACGAAATACCCAGACAATGCGGCATAAAAACGAAGCGGGACAGTTTGTATGGGATGATGTATGGGACACGGTTAATGTTTTAATGGGTGTGCGGTAATTTACCATCGGTTCGTAATGAGGAATGATTGCGTCTGAAAGCAGATGATAATATTTTCCAGGTAACTATTAAATTAATTTATGACACGTTTTAATATTTTAATAAATTATCATCAAACATGAGCGACTGCACTTGAGTAATTGATTAATAAATTGCTACGATTTGTACAGTAAGCAACTGAAGTTGCAAGGCAGGTGAGGCGTTTTATATATCTGCACAATACATGATCTCAGTTTCCTAATAGTAACGTTATGCTCAGCTAATTATGAACACCTCACCTACTTCTGCTTCTGACCGACCACAAATGTAAAAATGAGCACATCACTCGTTTTTAAGACCTAAGACCAAGGAAGAAATTTTGAGTGCGATCATAATAATGTATGTGTAGCAGGCATTTTACATACGGCGTCGTCATTTTACAAACGTTTTCACGTTTGCAAATTGCCGAAGGCAAATAGTTAGTGCGCTCAATAGTGTCAACCAACGTAAACGTGATGGTTGTCTGAGCGTGACCATGGTTTGCTGTTTTATCAATTTGTAGAGTAGTTTCCTCCGAGAGGGTGGGGCGTGCGGGGTGAAGGCGAAAGCAAAGACGTTTTACGATGATAGAAGTCTATTCCAGTCGGCGCTAATTACAGTTATACTAAACTAACAAACTATACTACTCAACTAACTGCCTAAGGCCGAGCGGCGTCCTAAAAGACAGCAGTAGAGCGCCTAGGTGACTATGTACTGGGATCTAATTATACATGTCAAGAAGGTCCGGCAGCAAGCAAGGTATTTCAAAGCTTGGCGCCTCACACCTAGCACAAGTAAGACCGAAACATGCTGTTTCCACCTACACAACCAACTGGCAAACCGCGAGCTCAAAGTTTCTCTTGACGGTTCGACCCTGAGACACAATTCTACTCCAAAATACCTCGGTGTCATCCTTGACCGCTCTCTAACCTTCAAAGAACATCTCACTTGTACTGGACGTAAACTACAAACGCGCAAAAACATCATTCACAAATTAACTGGAACATCCTGGGGAGCAAATGCCAACACTCTGCGTACATCTGTCTTATCGCTGGTGTATTCCTCAGCTGAGTATTGCGCGCCGGTCTGGCTGGGCAGTGTTCACACTAACAAAGTCGATACGGAGCTAAACAAAACTATGCGGCTCATATCTGGCACACTGCTGCTGGCACTGGCTCCCGGTTCTTTGTGGGATCCTGCCGCCTGATTTGCGAAGGAAGGATGCGCTTGTGAAAGAGTCTCGCAAAAGTAGGGAAAACCCAAACCTACTAATACACAGCGAATTCACGCATCCTGTAAATAGTCGCCTGAAGTCCAGGAACCCTCCCTACAGTATTGCGTCAACCCTTTCACAGGGAGACTACAACGTTAACAGGGAGTGGACGCAACAATGGACTACTGCAATGGCTGGAAAGTTTGAATCGGGGATTGTTCCGGGTAAAAAAATAGATGGATTTGAGCTGCCGAGGCGGACATGGTGTAACCTTAATAGATTGCGCACCGGCCACGGTCGCTGTGCCCTATATAAATATCGTTGCGGGTGGGTGGAGTCTCCTGCATGTCACTGTGGTGCCGACGAACAGAGTATCCGACATATTTTCCAAGAGTGCCCATTTACTCGATATACTGAAGGCCCCCGGATGACCTGATAAAACTGAACGATGAAGCTATCAAGTGGATTAATTCTCTGGAGTTAGATTTATGATTTCTCTGTATCTGTATATATTAACATAATGCCATACGATTAAATAAAAAGAAGGTCCGGAAAGGTCCCAGTGTACGCAGTCCGTTTGCCTAAAGACTCCTAACTTACCTATATTCTCAACATTTACAATAATCGCTTCATCGGGTCCTTGTACTCGAAAAAACTGAAAATTTGGTGAGTTCTGGCTTCATTGAGTCCGTGGCGGGAGCAGATTTAATTTTGTTCCAGATTAAACTTATATGGCCGCCCCCACGGGTTTCGGTCCAGCGACGCCAGGAACTCCTCACGCGCCTTATCCTTCCTTTTGGCGATAGCCGTTGTGAGAGCATTCTTAGCTGTCTTTAGTGCAGTGAGTAGGAGTTCCTCTTCCTCCGCAGTGTGTCGCCGTCTCCTGCAGCGGGTATAGCTCCGCCGGGTTTTGTTCGCAGCGGTACGAAGTGATGCGATCTCAGCCGACCACCAGTACACGGTCTTGTCTGTCCTACCCCTAGAGAGCAATTACGAAATAAGAGGCGCGGAGGGAGAGCAGCCCTCGCCCGCTGTAACGGAGCGCGAGAACAAGCGGGGCGAGCGGCTACGAGTAATAAGTCTGGTCGCCGAAGTTGCGGAGCCGAGTGTAGTGACCGTGCTTCGTTGCGCGCGGGCGGAAGGGCTGCTCTTGCGCAGCGCCGGAGCCATCCAGATTCAAAGGCCCCACGCGCCTTTAATAAGTCTGACGAACTCCAGATTTGATGGACACTCCCAGCGTTTTACATAGTTTTGATGAGCAGCGCCACGCGTCGTAAATTAAAGAACTAATTCGACCAAAATACTGCGGCAAGTTGCAAACGGCGCTGATAATGTATTGTCGTAAGGTATTTTAAAAAATGCCGACTTTTTACAATTTGCCCTCGGCGATTTTAAGTAAGAATCTGCCGTTTGTAAACGGCGGATTATATGCCACATAAATAAAATGCCACTGAAATAAACCATTAACTAACTAGTCAATCAAGCCTTTCACAAAGTTACACAACAAACCATTCTCTAGTGTCGTCAACACTCGCGTTTATCGCTAGCGATCATTTTTTCGATAGCAGTCGAACACTGGAAACAATATGGCCGGTGATTTACGCTCCGCTCGGTCCGAATCCGCGATACCGCTTTTGTTTCGCCGCGTCTTATCGCGGAGAGATGGGATACTCGCTATTTTGTTAAAATAAAAGCGAGAAAAGTTATTGGATAGATAAAAACTTTCTTTACTATAATGTGCTTAGATTTAAATCAAGAACCTTCAAGAGAAGAAAAAAATGGTCGACATAATAAAATAATTCTGAGTCTTGACTACGTCTGTGATTATTTATTTGCTATACATTCCACTTTTGTAAACACTTATAACGGTAGATTACGATACGAGTGCGAAAAGTAGGAAATTCGCAACACGTGACGATAAATTAAAACACGATCAAAGAGTGTTTTAAATCGACGTGAGTTGTGAATTACCTACTCGCACGTGTATCGTAATGTTCTATTGTTTTATTTCGAACCTATGTATTTTATCATATTTAAATAGATAACCCGACCCCGCCGCGCCAAACCTGGAAACTGTCACCGATATTTTAAATAAAATGTATCGCCGGCAACTTTACACTGTTGCTGTGGCCCAGCAAAATATTTAAGCATCAGTATGGTGTTAACACAGATCATAGGTTGAACTAGACGCAGCAAACACCCTCGATAGTACAATAACTAAGCCTGTCGCATTTAGGCCCGCATTTAGAGACGGGCACCTGGGTATGGCACGTAGAATTTAGGGGGACCCCCTTCTCCATCTTAAAGCCATTGCTAGGTTGCCTGATCCTAATAATTATTGTAAGAGTTAGCTTTTGAAAATTTGTATGAAATCTGTTTTTCGCTCCTAATTTTTACCATCATCAAAAAATCGAAAAAAGTCAAATTTAGTCAAACATTAATATACATCCAATTCTGTAAAAATATTATCCATAATATTAATATCAAGAGAGAGAAATGGGGACTACGTTTGTAAACTTTCCTCTTAAAGTTCGGGAGCGCGACCGAGCCATGTTCAGAGCATTGCATCACAAAAACTGTCACACATGACCGTTAACTGCCTCTACTTCAATATTTTAATTTATGTAGTCTGTAGACTGTGTACAGGAACTTTGGTATAACAATGCTGTGTGCACCTACAAGTCTCCTAGTCGCTTGTGATATTCTACATTTGTTTTATCGCTATATCTTTTGCTAGAGCGGATGGTCAAAGGCCGTTAGGGTCAGTTGAGGTCAGCGTGGTCAGACAGTAGACATAAAGTTAAATATATGGAATACCTACTAGGTGCTTGAAAATATGTTATAAGTTCCAACATGGCTCCAATACTCGTACACAAACAAACGTGCCTTAAATACGATATCTAAAAAGTAGCTTCGTGTTTTCGAGCACCCGCATGAAAAAATCTCTAACAAAAATCCGATGAGGTATCTGTGAAAACTATTCATAAAAATACTTTTGAAATAAAATCCGGTGTTCGATATTCTTTGCAAATGAAATATAGTATGCCGATGCATCCATTGTTTCATGCGTTAGGAGATTTTAATTGGTTTGTTTTTGAAATAATCCATGCTACGGATTCCCCGGAATACTTTTGTTTTGATATTAAACCACGTTTATGAAATCATACTCCCATGGTTTAGGTTTTTTGAAGTAAACCTTCTTTAGGCGCGTCTAGAGGGTAACTCAAGATTATTTTCTGACGGAAGTAACGCTCAGTAGTACTATTACACACGTACTATTAGGACACACATGTCATGAAATGTCAAAGAGAAGCTCACAAAAATTTATACATACCTAAATTAAACAGAGTACAGAGAGGTAACTTGATCCAAATCAAGTTAATATCTCCACAATTCTTAGTAATAATCTGAATAAACTGTTTTTCTACATACAAATACCATTGCCACTAACTAGATATCAAAACATCCCCACGACTGAATGGCGGCCGCGTTCTATTTACTTAAATAAATGACTCATTTTCGCCCTCTAAATTTACCGCCTCTTTACCGACACGGATGCCCAGAAACCCAATTTGGGGTAGAGATCGACGCCGAATGGATCCTTGGGCACGTCTGATGAGGAAACTGTTCTCATCGCACAGCGAGCAAGTCAACTCGAACTGGTAAAAATTATGTCCTGGATAAATATCAAATGATATCCTGTTCATAAATTCCGAAAATATCCTTGGTACGAGCCAGGAATTGCACCCGCGACTTCCGGATTGAAAGTCGGACGTCAGATCCACTCGGCCAGAGACGACGACGAGTCGGACGAGTCGGTCGGGAGACGGACGAGTTCTTGTTATGCTTTAAAGGGGCCCACTGATTACCAGTCCGCCGGAAGATATCGGCCTGTCAGTTGTTCGGAACTGTCAAATTTTTGTTCTAACTGACAGGCTGATATCATCCGGTGGACTGATAATCAGTAGCCCCTTAACATAACAAAATTATGTCACATAGCTGTAAAGCCTGACCAGAAATATAAATGATCATTGTCAAGAGGGCGCTGTATTCGCTGTATGTGACAGTTCAGTATATTATGAAAAAAATAGTTCCAGTGAAATTCCGCAACATGGCGCGTGATCATATATTCCTGGTCAGGCTTTAACGAATTTCAAAGTCTAAACTGAAGGACGCGAAGGTCACCAAGCCTACGATACGATTACGATTGTCATCTGATCAATATAGTATTGATGATGTTGATGGAAAACGCCAATCGAACTAATTATGTATGGAAATAGTCACGTGACTTCATATCATGTGTCATAGGCATTGTTTCTATTCGTTTGGCGTTTGTCGATATAGGTACGATTGTCATCGTGGCAAGAGTTGCCAGCACCGCTGCTTTCTGAGCATTCTTTATTTAAGGGAGCCTCTACACTAGGGTGGTTCTCGTTTGTATGGAAAAAAATCAAACTAGCTAGAAGACGCGGCACCCCCTTATTTTATTACACACTTATTATGTTGATAAAATACGCCAAGTTTTGTAACCTTATCTCAACTACAAGGCTGTGCCCAACCACTGAAATTTTTCAACGTTGTATGAAATAAAATAAAAATATTATTTTTTAGATTTTTATTGAAGTATCTGTTTTCACATTATTTCAAAATGTGATTTATAAGATAATTATTAAGTAAAATAAACTATTTTTTTTATGAAATTTAAAATATCTAACGCAAAATTATAAAAATAAAAATAAAAATGTTTTTCTACTTCAAAACTTATAAATCACATATTCAAATAATGTGAAAACAGATACTTGAATAGAAATCTTAGAAATAAATACTATTTTTTTTTGGATTTCATACAACAGTAGTAGTTAAGAAAGTTTTAAAACTTGGTGTATTTTATCAGCATAATAAGTGTAACATAACAAGGGGGTCCCCGTCAGAAAAAAAAAGGTTTTTGAACCACCCTACTCTACTGACTGAAGTCTGGTTTGCCTTTAGCAATGCGCTTGCTAGTTATGGGAATATGAGCCCAGTAATGACGTTCACGGCTACAATGACGCCGTAAACGAAGCCAAGTCTGTAATAGCTTTAAAGGTCGCGTCACACCTGCGCTGGCACTACGGTTGGGCGATATTGATAGGAAATTGAGTTTTGCATTATCGGCGCTATTTTGACGGAATTTGCTTGACGCAGCGTCTAAAAGAACCATAAAAAATAACATGTAGTTTGACAAATATAAAGAAATAAAAATTAATACTCAAAATGGTTTCAACAACATACTCGTATACCTAAACGGGATGATCTATTTAATTTAGAAACTGCTATAACTGTTATCATGGCATATAATTTAAAATCGAATATAATTTAACTGATGCAGACAATATAAAATACGATTCGTTTATAACAAAAAAATATAGATGTAACTACCACAAATAAGACAAAACTAGCAATAATTCCTCAATCACTTCAAAAGCCTTCAAGCGATTACCATAGAACAAATACATACTTACACTCAAATAACATTACTCTCGTTTATTTTGCTATTTGTAAAATAAATAAATATCTAATTAAACTTTAATGGTAGGGGACCGGCTTATTTCACAAATAAGGCCCTTAATTATGAACCTGGATATTACAAATTCAGACTTGTGATAATAACATAAAAAGCACGAGGATAAAGAAGTGTAATGAATGAATAAGCAGTTACTTTTTTATGCGAATGACTGCTGAAAAGGAGTCTGTTGTACATTTAGGTTTACGTAAATTATTTTTTGCGTGTTTAGATGATACAATTTTACTTAGAGACGATTAGGGATTTATATGAATGCAGAATGATGAAAAAATGTTGCTATAGTCACTTATACCAGGAAGTGAAAACGAAAGCCCAATATAGGCTGGAATGGAGAATGCTGCAACGACAGAGGGCCTCTAGAGGACTCTAAAAAAATATGATAATGAATGTAAAAAATTCAGATGGATTTAAAAACCGTTGTAAAATTAATTAAGCACGTGCTTTTATCGATATAAGCAGTGCAAAGACAAAATGCTTACTTTCTTCTGGACCACGATTTACTTTACTAGGTAATCATCGGGATTAGCATCGGGAAACGTAAGTTTTTGACAACGTTTGATATTAAAAGTCGATAGCTTTATTCAGTCATGTCATGTTCACGCGTGTGCAGTGCGATCTGATTGTCCATGAATGCACTGGGTCTCTGATGGGAAACTTCCATTCCGACATCTTTCGAAAGCAAAAGAGACTTGTCGCGCAACGTGTTCAACCATCGTATAGAATGCTGTAAACAGTTAACAAGAGTTTAAGACGCAAGTTTTCCAAGTACATGTTTCAGAGTATATGCCCTGTTGCTTCAATATTAGTGTAGCTGATCAGCAGTGTCAGCTGCAGCGTCGAAGTTTAATAAGGATACGAACTTATCAATTGGGGAACAAGTGGCTGCTGTGTGGAAAGTTATCCCGATGGATGTATGGTGCAAAATAAGGTATAAAGAGTATACGTGGGTCAAACTAAATATCATTGATATGATATACCCATTGAAAGGATTCACTCACTCCAATTACGCCCCAATTTACATTAATTACCCAAATATGTGTGTTACATTTCCCTTCTTAGACCAGAAAAACTAAAGAGGCGCAGAGCCGTAACTAGGCACATACGGTGAATTAAGGCGAGGAAGGGCTTTCAATAAGATGAACTGACGATCTAGTTAATATTGCAGGGAACCTCGATTATTTAGTATAATATCAGTGCATATTGCACGCAGTTGTTGTATATATTTAGGAAGGACTATGTTTAGAAGTACAGGTTTTTTAAAAGGGGTATTACGTGAAGCGTAGGAACACTACCTACATAGCCCCATTTTTCTTCTGCTAAAGCGGAGGACTATTTGGGAGGCAAATGAGTCATAAACAGTGTCGTTTTTTATGTTGCCTTTTATTTAACACTTATGTGATATTATCACAAGACCGCGACATCTCAATTCTCTATCTCATTAGGTATTCTGATGACGTTCAGGCTACTTAATCTCAAGAAATAGCTAAGGCACTTGTTTTTACAGATGCGACTGCCATCTAACCTTACAAACCGAAGGGTAAAATAGGCTTCATACTAGGCTCAGAAGGCCGCTTGCAGCAGGATTTATTATAAGTCCGCGGCGTTATCAACAACTTATCAATTGGGGAATACAAGCGGGTGTGGGGCGAGAGCGATGTCGGAGTTATCGCGATTGGAGGCCTTGCGCATTGTGGCACACACAATCCGCAAGGGCGTACTTGACTGGATACATGCAAGTTTCAAACATTGTCGGTTGGAGGGACTTACGTTTATTAAAAGTTAAAAAGCTGTATGCTGTATGTTGTAAAAAACAGTACTTGCGATTATCAGGAAACTGCATGTCTTTTTGACTACATTGGTCAGTCCTGCTTATGCCTTGCAATTCAAGTATGTTAATCAATATGTTGTGAAGTCAACTGTGTTTTTAATTGGTACACAAAACGTTTGTAAACTACTGGTAAACAATTCTATAGCTATATGAAAAATGTCACCTCAATAGTAGGCAGGAGGAGCTTTTGCACTTTTGCAAGGAATCTCCTAAATAACTGTTGTACGTAGGTATTATCAAAGCACCAAACACTGACTGTCCTGCTTTTTAGGGTTCCGTACCCAAAGGGTCAAAACGGGACCCTATTACTAAGACTCCGCTGTCCGTCTGTCTGTCACCAGGCTGTATCTCATGAACCGTGATAGCTAAACAGTTGAAATTTTTACAGATGATGTATTTCTGTTGCCGCTATAACAACAAACACTAAAAAGTACGGAACCCTCGGTGCGCGAGTCCGACTCGCACTTGGCCGGTTTTTATTTGCAAGTAAGTCTGCTTTCTCCAAGTTCTGCGGACGCCCCATGTCTTGTCCTGTATATGGCAACAAACATTTATCGCTGGACCTAATTGACCTGTTTTTCTAGCCTCCTGACGACTAGCGTCCTACATAACCCATAGCACGCACCCACACACACGCATACTGTCCTGTGCGTAGCGTACATAAGCTTCAACGAAGTTTTTTGAAAACTTGACAGAGTTAATTTAAACTAGCTGATAACCAGTAGTCAGGCGGTTAGGTTAAGGTATTCAGTTGTAACCATGAGGTAAGCCAGTGGTAGCCAAGTTCTACTCCCCGCGTCCTGTAGCTTGCACCAAACATTTATCGCGATACTAAGAGACAATAGCGCCATTATCCGAGCTGCGCGGGTTAACAATGAGCCGAACGCTGATTAAGCGGTTCCCTACCGATCGTAAATTATTTTGTTCCTACACACCGCTATAGAATGAGATCTGCTTTTGTAACGCACCCGCGGACTTGGTAATGAAGACGTTGAAATGTTTTATTAAAATTGAGATTATCTTTTGAAAGGCTCATTGCCGTAAGTTTTCGCCACAGTCGACACAAGCACCGCATTATGAAGAGTTTACAAAGAGCACGAGGATATTACACATACTTAGGTGCATTCAAAATGTAACTTAGGACAGGAACAACAGTTTTACATTTGTTAATTTGGATGTTCGGAGTAAATTTAATTACCTATATGATTGATTAAATTGTATGAATATTGAATATAAAAATAAACATTACTCTAAACTAAAACTCTAACTCTAACTTAAAAACAACTAAATTAGTTATAAAATTTAAAACTTTCGCATTTTGAACACATGTACAATCGGGTCTAACGCGAATTTATTTTGTTACCTTTATTTACCGACGTTTCGACACAGGTTTCACTGGTCGTGGTCGCGGCTAACTGACGTCTCAGCAAAATGTCAAAACAGATATCTCTTTGTGTGACTACCCGGCGAAAAGTAGAAACGTCGGTAAATAAAGGTAACAAAATAAATTCGCGTTAGACCCGAATGTAAATGTGATTTAATAACTTAATTGATTTAAATATATAAAACTGAAGAATAAGCAATATTTTGAGACATGTTAGGTGAAAAAAAAAACTGATAAATTAAGAGTTTATACATACATAGTAACAATGAATGCTAGTTAATGTTGTCAGATAGTCTAGCTAGGGACCGTGGCTTCAGCCACAAAATGCTCAAGTCACTGATTTAAACTAAGTCTTAATCTTTTCCTTAGTTTAAATGGAGCGGTATTCGTCTTTTTAATTTATTATGTACAGTGAACTGACCAATCTACATAGACGTTTGTTTGCAGGGTGACCACGACCTCACCCAGGTAGCAAAGTGACGTCAGTTTTGATTTTAACCATTTTGTAATTGTTGATTTGCAATCGTAGTAAAGTTTTGGGTAAATGACGTAACGGGCGTCATAATGACGTTTAAATGCTAGGTACCTGGGCATTTTTAGTGTCTTAAGAGGCGCGTAAATATATTTTTGGAACGTTGGCTTGTAAAGATGTTTGTGAACTCGGCTGTACCTAGAACCAAGGGCCATCTGACATACATACCAAAAACGGCCCAGAAAGCTAGCCAGCGTCTGATATATGGCCACATTGTAACCTGACCAACTTTCGTTTGATAGCCTTATACAATTTACCATAAAACTACGACTAACTAGTATCTCAATTTATGGCAAAACTACCAGTCGTATATCGCTAAAATTATCAGTATGTATCTTAAATATATAAATAGAAGTACATACTTAATACATCCAATAACTCACCTGTTTGTCACAGTGGTAATAATTTAAAAGAACCCATTACATGGCAGCACGGAATATGTATACGCTGTCGAACAAGGCCCGAGTGCTGCAATTTTATCAATTCATCTATTAAGGACCTTGTTGCTTTGAATTAAGAGATAAATTAGCCGAGTAAAGATTTGTGCATAATGTTGCGATATCCGAGGACGCGTACGGTTGATGTAGCCTTCTTCCTGGACTGTTTCTCGTACAACTGTGTTCTTATAAGGATGAGGTTAGACTGGTTTTTTTAAATTCAGTTATTATTATATAAAGGTAGATAATTCCAAGAACACTATAGGTACCCTGTACCTAATACGTAGTTACAATTAAATTGTAAGTCCAACATCCAAAAGTGGAAAACGTCTTTCCATACAAGCGAAATCCCCGTTTTCCTCTCTGGTTTCCTCTATAAATAATGTATAGAAAATATTTTTACACAATTTGGCGTAGTTTAAGCTATGCCTCTTCGTTTAGGTAACAGATTCGCTTCTGTTTTAAAAATATAGAACAATATTGATCTAACCAACAATACAAAGCTGGCACAATATTGTGCAAAGCCCTTTATGCACTTGTCGGCTGCCTGGGTGGGTCAGAGCACAATTATATTTATCGCCGGCACCGGCGTCGCGCGCGGCATGAATCAGCGTACGGCCGATACGTCGTCGGACCGATAGGGACGTGAGAATATCGCTTAAGTGGGAATCTATCGTCATCCATATGAAAACTTCGATTTTAAGATTTTCGACTGTTCTTCCTTTACCAAATTTGAAGATATACAACCTATGCTACATATATGTGTGTTAACTTATGAATGTACCTAGATTTTTTATCTATTAAGCAATATCTTTAGCATGTTGATTTTCTTTTTTTTTTAGTTTACATAGGTACCTACTTACAATTACTTTTACAATAATATTTTTTAAGGAATTGCTTTCTGTTGACCCAGTTTAATTTTATTGAAAAAAAACGGATTTTTTCGTCGTCCGACCTTTATGCAGAAAAGCTGCAGCTGCAGTCAAAACTGGAGGTCTTGAGTTCGAATACCGGTAAGGGTATTTGTGTGTTTATCGCGATTATTTTTTCCCGAGTTACAGTTCAGCAATTAATTGTAGAAGTTTACTGAGGGCGCCAATTAGCTTAAACAGGCATAATGTAAAGATCTATATTATATCCATCAAATTCTGATGCATTGCGTCCCGCTTTTATTTGGTTGTAAGTTTTAGGGTTCCGTACCCAAAGGGTAAAAACGGGAACCTATTATATTACTAAGACTCCGCTGTCCGTCTGTCCGTCGGTCTGTCCGTCTGTCCGTCTGTCCGTCTGACGTCTGTCCGTCTGTCTGTCTATCACCAGGCTGTATCTCATGAACTGTGGTAGCTAGACAGTTGAAATTTTCACAGATGATGTATTTCTGTTGCCGTTATAACAACAAATACTAAAAACAGAATAATATAAATATTTAAATGGGGCTCCCATACAACAAACGTGATTTTTTTGCTGTTTATTTCCGTAATGGTACGGAACCCTTCGTGCGCGAGTCCGACTCGCACTTGGCCGGTTTTGTTTTGTTAGATTTCGATAAAATTTAATGGATAGATAGAGTTCCCTATTCTGTACCATATAAGCCCAATTTTACCGTAGTTCTGTCAACAAAAAAAAATTAACTGAGTTACGAGAACGAATGGAATTTACGTAACTCAACAGAAAACACATTTTTTTTACATTGTTAAAAGTTGTGATTTCTTATTTGCTCCTCCCAGAATGAGGAGCTATTTCAAACCACAAAAACTTTATCCAGATCTAACGAAAAAAAAACGACAACAAAATAAAAATCGACCCGGTGGATATTTTCAAGTAACCACAAACTTCACAATAAATAATTTAGATCAAATAGTAGTCAATAGTTTTACGTCGACCTTGAATAACAAACTAAAATTACTTATGTATTATGTAATACTTTATTTATAAAAAAATAGGTTTATAATTAAAGGAGTCAGTTATTATATTATTGATAAATAAAATATCGAATTACTAGGTATTGCTAATAATATTCCAGCAATATTTTGATTATAAACTGAACTACTAAGCCGCGTAAGCTGAAGACGCGGGTTCGATTCCCGCCTCGGCCACCGGTGGACTTGGTCACTTTTCCTTTGGTGTATGATATCTATTTCAGTTTATAATTTATATATAGTAGTGTAAAATAATTTGATTTGTTCCCTAGTTGAATAGTTTAATTAGTAGATTTACACTACGGTTACAATCAGAAATATCTTAAATCTGATGATTAGATATGATTATTTATCTTGGATTTGATAAAATAAAATAACTCACAGAGTTAGCCTGATATACGCATTCATTACGCAATGCCGTTCACTCTCCATTGCAAACATGGAGTTTAAATTACTGTTCTTTGTTTTACTTATTGTCGCAATAGCTTGTGCTGAACCAAAAAGCTATGAAGGCTATAAAGTTTACAAAATTGTTCCCAAAACAACTGATGAAGTGGAAACTCTGCTCAGAGTGAAAATAAGTGGTGTATCCGAGTTTTGGGATGAGAGTGTTGATGTAAACCAAAATGTAAAGATAACAGTGTCGCCAGCACATGAAGCAGAGCTTATTGAAATTCTACAAAGAGATAATATTGAAGCGACGTTAGTGATTGATGATGTGCAAAGGTATGTATGTTAGTGTACAACATACATACGTATGTCTTCCTAATCAGTTCCTGTTATCATATTATGTAACTGTGCAATTTTCTCGGTGGTTTATTGTGCTTAAATATAATAAATTATAAGCATCATACATTTTATGCTCAATTTAAGATAATGACAATGTTTTTTTTATTTGACACCCTAATAAAAGAAAATAATGCAGAATAACAGAGAACAAAAGTAAAGACAGGAAACATACATCTGAAAAAAAAATCTTGTATAATAAACCGATTTTTGTACTATTTTTACTCTTGAAATAAAAATAAGATAATGACGTTACTAGGCAATTTTTTAACAGCATGGGGTGATAGGCATTATTTGTAAAGGTATTTTTAGTAATTCTATATGTTGACAATTACAGAGCCATCGATGACCAGGTAAGTCCTGTCTCAAGGCGTAAAGGAAGCAGCGGCGGTAGACCCAGTGGTGGTAGTAGTATCAGTGGTAGACCAGGGTCTACCGGTAGCAGCAGCATTGGTAAAGGAACCACCGGCAGCAATGGCTTTTTAACCTATTACGCGTTTACATCTGCTAGTCATCGTAACAGAAGAACGTATCAACGTAATGCCGATATATTATTCTCATTCACATGGGACAGATACCACACATTAGATTCCATATATTCCTGGCTTGATGAGTTAGCAGAGGCTTTCCCAAACATTGTAAAAACGGTAGTCATGCCAGGTCAAAGCGTAGAAGGCAGAGAGATCAAAGGAATCATCATTGACTACTACCCAGAGAGAACGGAGAAGAAAATTGGTATGTTTGAGGGTGGGCTTCATGCTAGAGAGTGGATTTCACCAGCAACTGTTACATGGATAATTAAAGAGTTTTTGGCAAGCGATGATCCTGAAGTTGTAGCGTTGGCTACCAGTTTCGAATGGCATATCTTCCCTGTTGTCAACCCTGATGGATATTCTTATACTTTCACTGACGTAAGTAGTATGGTAACATTATTTTATTGCGGAACACTAATTCGATTAAGTGAGCTCACCCGTATATGTATTATTCGTGACCCAAGGTTTGTTATTAAATAAAACAATTGTTTTAAATATTAATTATAAGAATACACAGATTGACGAAACTGAAATGACGCGCTTTTTAGGATTACATTTATACAATAAATTGACATGGAAGAATCAAATCGATATAGTATGTAGTAAACTAGACCAATATTCCTACGCTTTATATAACCTTAGGAAAGTAGCTAATCAGGCTACTGTGCTTACAGCGTATCACGCATATGTAACGTCCACTTTACGGTATGGAGTTATATTCTGGGGAAACTCCACAGATAGAGAAAGATCTTTTAAAGCACAAAAGAAATGTCTTAGAGCAGCATGTTATGAGAAATCATTAGAGCGATGTAAACCCCTGTACACAAAACATCAAATATTAACTTTGCCTTGCCTTTTCATCTATGAAGTAGCTATACACCAAAGATAGATATAACTCCGTAATAGATGAATATAGTCTAAGAAAAAAACGTGCCTCGAAAATCACGAAAATTTGATTCTCGATCAGATGGCGCCACTAGCTTTGGCCTACTCTCGTATAGAGGGCGTTGACGGTTTCGTTTGTTATTTATAATTTTAACGCATATCAGTGAAAGAACATGGGTCAAAATCATATAAAAATAAAAAATCATTTATCCATATTTAAACACATTTTAACGTATTTTTATAAATCTTAATTTTTAGTTTTAAAGTATGTCGATAGATGGCAGTGAATTTACAGTGGTTACAAAATTTACTATGACAGTACCGCTCTATCTTATATCCTCTTTGTATACACGTAAAACTTAACATAGGTCAATATACAAAACTTAATAGCATTAGACATCAAGGAGAAATATACGCGAAACCATTCAAAACGGCCTTACTTTCCAAAAGTATATATGGAATGGCACCCAAATTATATAATAAACTCCCAAAATCAATCTTAGACTGTAATAATTTACAACATTTTAAGAAAATTTTGCATGACTTTTTATCAAAAAAGCCTACTACTCCATTCAAGAGTACCTCTGTGACAAATTTTAACATTATCGCGTAATGTTAAATATGAGACCGCTTTTGTTAACTTATATTGTAATTTGCATGACTTATGTTTTAAGTAGTAGTAAGTAGTTATAAATTTAACTGTTCGTACGCCTAATGGCAAGACCATGGTGATTCCATATCATTATGTTCCATCATTGTATATACCCATGTTATTCAGACAATAAACGAATTATGAATTATATTTTCAGCGAAGAATGTGGAGAAAGAACCGCAGCAAGGCTAATTTCACGTCCTGTGAGGCGTCTGGTGTTGAAGATGATATGAGCAATGGCGTCGATCTCAATAGAAATTTCGATTTTGAATGGAACAGTAAGTTTGATCAAACATCAAACATTTATTCAGCAAATAGGCCACAAGGGCACTTTTACATGTAAATTTTTTACAAGCAATAAACTTACTGCTGCAAAAAATACAAAAAACAATTACAAATAATTGGAATCAATGAAATATTAGATACTTTGTTAGAAATGTATCCAGTCTCTAAATGTCGAATTACACAAAAAAAATTATACAAACAACACACAAGTACAATAATTGTTTAGAGATGTAAAAGTATCTAGATGTCAGAGACAAAATATATATAATGAAAAAACGATCATCAATTTATCCTTAGAGATGTAAAGGGTCTCCAAGACTTGAATTGTTATATAAGTAATTCAAAGACGAAGTTAAATCAGACAAACAGACAAGAACCGAATGAACTGTCTCACGTTAATGCCACTCAAAAGTAAAGTTACATAGGTAATGAAAGTAATGAAACCCGTGTAAACTTAAGCAGACTTAATCTATTTAAGGAAGACTCCTTATTGCAACAACTCGCACAACATAGCATTATGGTATTTGAATGACGCAAGTTCGGAACCAACCAAGAATGAACTTTCGTTTTTGATATTTTATATACAGAATTTAGAGACTGGAATTTATATCAGTCGATCGAGAACGTTCGCAGATGCATTGGATTATCAAGTTTTTTTGCTAATATTCCATCCTTTCTATAAATCATAATAAGTATCATATAGTCCTAAGTAACTTCTACTTTGTTAGTACAGTTGTTATTGTACGGGAAATTAAGTATCTCCAACTTTAATATTGTAACTCTAATTTCAGCGGCGGGAACATCAGAGGATCCCTGTTCGAACCTTTTCCCGGGGCCATCACCAGCATCAGAGCCTGAGACTCAAGCCATTCAACAGTATGTGCTGAATCTATGGCAGCAAGGAGAGATCATTTACTACATTGCATTCCATTCTTACAGTCAGTTGATCGTCGTACCATACAGTCATCTGAATTCGAACTGGGTGTTGCAGATTCCAGATTTTGCTAAAATGGTTAGTTGCTTATAAGCTTAGAGAAAGTTTTATATTATGCATAATTACATTTTTAGCGTATACTTTTTTAAACTTTTCATATACTGTTCCTTGTTTTGATACCATTATTAGTTTTAAATTTGAGTCTATAGTAGATTATCAGGTTTTATCGCTTTAATCTTTTATGTTGATATATTTTTATCCGAAATATTTACTTAAGAAGTTAACCTAAGGCAAAATATCACTTTTTCAAAAAATAAAAATATGACGACGCCTTATACTTCAAAATTGCCAACCTGTCTGGGCTTCAGGTTGTGCTAAAGAAATACAAACATAAAAGCTTATAAACACTATAATATATATTTACTAATGGCGATGGCGTTATTCATAAATGCGCTACAAGCTTCGATTAGCTATTACTAGTTTGTCTTCACTGTAATTTTGATTTAGGTATGTATTTATAAGAAAAGGATAAAAGTGATAAAACATAAATTAACTATTTAAAACTTGTAAAGTTTTATGAATTAAGGGGTTAATGTTTTGTTTTATTTTAATAGTTTGAAATTGCCGTGAGAGCGGCTGACGCACTAGCAAGCAGGAACGGCACTACATACAGAGTTGGTCTTTCAGCGGACGTTATGTGTAAGTTATCTTTTGAAACATAAATAACATAATCAAATTCTGTAATAAACTGTTGTTTTAGGTATAGAAAGTTCAAATCGGTTCTCTGAAAGTTCATACTTGGTTCCGTACGCTTCAAATTTCAGCTAAGCAAACTTGGTATTTTGAATTGCAGTAGTGTTTGCTTAAAACTTCAATATAAACTACGAGTATACTCTATTGCTATTGACTATCTTGACTTTACATATTTGCATTTACATAATAAATACATATACTTAGTATATCTCCAGGAGTATGAGTTTATTCATTACAATAACAAAAACTATAGGTTTCTTAATTTAACTAACATATAAGTAATAATAATAATTATGTGATGCATAGTTTTCCAAAAGTTTTTGTACTTATAAAGTGCAAATATATTATTGTAATATTACCACTTCAGTATAATCATACTCAAACTCATACATAAAAATAGTATGAACAATTTGTTGATCCTTTAGTTTCTCCTGTATACGGAGCATTTAAATAACATAATATAGTTTACCGTTTCGCGTTACCAAACTACTGCCGTAAAATCTATTTGATTTAGAACCCTTTAGTTGTATATATAACTGCTAATTTTCTCCTTAGACTTGATGAGCGGCACGAGCTTCGACTGGGTTAAGAGCAACGGTGTTCCAGTATCTTACCTAATAGAACTTCGAGATGTGGGCGAATATGGTTTCCTGTTACCGGCAGAAGAAATAATCCAGAACAATCTAGAAATTATGGATGCTTTAGTCGAGATGGACAGAGCGACAAGAGATCTAAATATTTACACCCGGGAATCTTCTGCGGGGACCGTTGTGACGTCGGTGCTTTTGGTAGCATTTGGTGTAGTCATCACTGTCATCTATTAAATAAATAAATATTATAGGATATTTTACACAAATTGACTAAGTCCCACGGTAAGCTCAAGAAGGCTTGTATTGTGGGTACTCGGACAACGATATATATATAATATAATATATAAGTACTTAAATAAATAGAAAACAACCCTGACACAAATATCTCTGCTCATCACACAATTAAATGCCCTTACCGGGATTCATCAACACAGGACCATCGGCTTCACAGGCATGGTCAGTACCCACTAGGCCAGACCAGTCGACGAAAAATACAAAGAAAGAAGAAGAGTCGAAGATCTATTGAAAGGACTTTTTTGAAATAGTAACCTACATTTATGGCCGCTAAGCAGTGATAGCACAAAATAATTTTATGTTGCACTTTTCCAGGTTACTCCTTTGTGATAACGCAAATGTAAACATATATTTTTTAAGGCGACTGTGCCTAAAAAAAATATTTTGCCACTATCACGTATGGTATTTACTGTATTATATATATATAAGTATGATATTAACTGTATTATATATTATGGCAAATTACAGCTTTCCTGCATTAATAGTCACTAAGCTAAGCCGCAGAGGAACAGACAGACGAACGTGGGGAAACCTGGATAATTGTTGATTGCGGATCCCTAAATATGGATCTGTTTTGACAAAGTAATTATTGTTTATGAAAATGCTCAATTTTTAACTTTTTACTTTTATAATAAACATCATTTAACATTTATTCATAAAAAATATATTATTTTTATTTAATTGACCTTGTAACGTTTATTTAATTTTTATTTAATTTATAAACACTAAAAAGACTCATAGGTGCACTAAGTAAATTAATAGAGATAGAATATTTGGTGCATTTTGGTACATTCTAATACTTTGCAGTTCTGAAAATCTCAAAAAAATACCAGCTGCCTTACTAAGCTTTGCAAAGGCTAAAGTATGAAGTACTTTTCATTTACCTAGTATACATTATTTGTGATTTTTTAAACAAGTACCACCCGCACCTTAAATAATTGTAATTACATAATAATAATTAATAATAATGGTCGTTTCGGCGAACGGTCTCATAGCGAAGAGTCTCGACCAACACCTTGAGAGACTCTCGCTAGGTGGTTGGATCAAGGGTCAGATGCAGAAGGCGGTGATCTTGGACACGGCGCGGATAGTCCGGCGGTTCCTCTCTCTGCAGCCCTGACCACCGGCAGCTTGGGCCCTGCCTCGCTGCTGGCGGCACCCTAGGTTAGGTTTTTTATAATGTGTTTATATATATTTTGTATTGTTTTGTAAGTGTTTTATATTTTACTTTTATATACATATTATAAAAATCCTAACTTAAGAAAAAAGATTAATAAAGAGAATTAATAATAATAATTCTTCATTGTAGTTGCAGGTTTTTTAGATTGATTTGAATATCCCTTTGCTAACCTGACACTCTGACCTCTACTGATGAACAGCTGCCAGACACCCAGTTCTACTAATAAAGATAGTACCGACACGACAAACAAAACCAACTCTGTTATATGTAGGTACTGTCTCTAGAGAGGCGTTTCGTTGCTCTAACAATGGTATATTTTTTTCCGGGGCTAGCCTTCCGCCTATAAATTTAAAAGTCAAAAATGTTAACTCGAGCATTTTAATTGCCTTATCTGTAAGTACTCAATGACATATGTTTAAATTAAGCGAAATGAATAAGATTGACACCTTACAAACTGTTAAAGTAAAATAAAACTATATATTTTATAAACTACCTAGAACTTTGTTAGTAGGCCACCAAACGAAGGAAAAATGGGGGAAATAATTGTGTAAGCGTATTTTGACATAGTTGTAAGGAATGGTGTATTAAACGCCATATACTAAAAATACCGTAGGGTGGGGGTAAAGCTAACGGGTCCCCCCTACCCGTTGGCTTTAAAGGTCCCTTTTTATAGTTTTTCGTAAATAACTCGTAAACGGTGGCCGCCGGATAAAATTTCCTATAAAATACATTATACAGGCTGTCTCAAAAATAGCACGTCAAACTGACACTGGAGGATTATGGTTCAGTCGAAACGTCGGGATGTGTGATAAATTCAGTATACGCGATATAATCCGATTTCATAGTTTTATTTCATGAGTAACTATCGCGGTAACCGAAGACAATATTATGTGATAACGAGATTAAATCCATAGCAATTTGCTTACGTCTAACGATATCGTGGCAATTTGCTTATCATGATATCATTAAAATGTCTATCAATTATTTAGTTGTTAGGTATCTTTCGACTTATCATTTGAATTAATAAAATTACTTGTGTGTCATAATGTTATCATGTCGAAACTTGATTCTTTTGTAGACACTCAAGCTATTTCTCGGGACAATTTGGATTATTTGCAAACTAATTCCACAATTAACTGCTTAGATGGAAAAGTTATTTAATAAAGACAATTTTCATTACTATAAGGACGTTGAAAATGAATGTTGAAATCTTTAGCGTATAATAATAAATAATAAAATAATAAAATTCTTTATTTCAGGCCAGACTGCCCATAGATTGTTAGTAATAATACTAGTTCCTTTTGGTCATCTGATAAGTTAATTTCAAACTTATACATGAATATGGCGAGTCTTACCAAAATTTTGCATATAACCTTTTTTTTTAATTTATTATGGATTATTTCTTACCTTGACTGTTTTTTCCTAGCTCTAATACTTTTCTCAAAAATTAAAAAAAAACCGTCAACCGGGACATATTTCATGCTAAAAGGGCGGGGGGGGGGGGGGGTTGCGTCAGGAGGAGGGGAGGGGACGCTAGTGAAAAGAACGGTGAGATATCAGAATGTTAACGTAGGTGCAACGATTATAAAATACCTTCTATCATATCAACATTCAATAGTATTTAATCCATAGATTACTAATATGATAAAATGAACGATAAAACCAGATAACGACATTAAGAAGCACGACCTAAATGCTTTTTATTTATGCGTGATTAAAACATATCACACGTATTCGGAAGGAGTTAAAATGGTTTTCAAAGTAATAGCCCTTTTAGGGCTTTTAGTCATAGCAAATGCCATGGTGAGCTATGAAAACTACAAAGTTTACAATATTGTGCCGAAGTCAGAAGCTGAAGTGCAAATTCTTAATGATCTGAAAAAAGACGGTTATGAATTCTGGACGGAGATATTTGAAGTTGGCAGCGTAGTGAGAATTATGGTGGCTCCTGTTGAAGATGAGGAGTTTTCGAGTTACGTCAAAAGTGTAAATCTTGACGCGAAGGTTAGCATTGCTAATGTGCAAGAGTAAGTACATCATTATTCATATTTGAAACTAAGCTAGGATTGTATAATTTAGAGATACCACCTAAGCAAAAAAAATGAATTTTAAATATGAAAAGACAAAATATGATAAATAATAACATCAGTAGTTAACTTTTGGTGACATTTGTGTTTAATCATAATACAGAATGGCGAGAAATTAAATGTCCCAAAATTTAATACTGAAACGGGATTTAACCCGTGGAGTGCCCTAAAGCGAATGTGTACAGGGTTGGGCAGATTAAGTGTCCTAATTTTGTTATGCCATTAATTTTACTTAAATATAGCGGATTTTTTTAAACTACATATATTATTTCTTATTAATCGAAAATGTATGCGTCTTAATGATTTCTAGACGTGAGCTTGATATATATTGTTTCGAACATGGACGAGAAATGCCAGCTCGTTGTAAATGTATACAAACAAAAATTCCGACCGTGTGAGATATTTAAGATATCTAAGAGGTTCATCTCGGACCATTAAGCGATTTAAAAAAACAGGATCTTAAAAAATCAGGCCCAAACCTGGTCCAAAACCATCTGTTCGTGTCAAAAATATAATTAAAAGCATTCGTGGGCGTATTCGACGAAAACAAGCCCAAGGTGCAAGTAAACTCGCTAACGATATGAAAATATCCCGACGATCAATGAGTCGTATATTACGACATGATCTTGGATTGAAGGCCTACAAAAAACAAAAAAATAATGCATGAACAGATGGCCAAAAAAATGTAGAGAAAAAATTTAGAGTGAAAAAATGCTAGCTTGGCATGAGGGCGATGAAATTATTTTTTCCGACGAAAAGATGTTGCAATTGCAAGATAGACAAAATCAAAAAAATTACCGTGTTTACGGTGCTTTATTGGGGGATATTCCAGTAGACAAATTAGCCGTACAGCGGTTTCAAAGTGCGTCGGCCGTCATGGTATGTGGGGTGCCATATCACCTAGGGGCAAACTACCACTGCTGTTCATGGATCGGGGAGTAAAAATTAACCAAAACTATTATATATAGAACGTGTTGCAGGGTCATATGCTAGAAAATATCCGAAAGTTGTATGGGGATGACGATTATGACTTTCAACAAGACAGTGCCCCGTCTCACAAAGCTAAACTAACACAAGACTGGTGTCGAACTTGACAGATTTTATACCGTGGCAAGAATGGCTTGCAGCTTCACCAGACTTGAATCCGTTGGACTTATCTATATGGGGATACATGCTTAGCAGGATTGGGAATACACAGGGAATGTATTTAAATTCATTCAAGCATCGGTTGGTCAAAATATGGGACTATGGTATGGTAGAATGCGTAAAGTTGTACAGGTTAAAGGAGAGCGATTTGAGCTAATGAATTAATTTCGTAAATATAGAGTATGCTTAAAATAAAAACAAGTCTAATATTGAAATTTGAAGTTTTGTTTTAATTTTATGACTATTTTAAACTAGGACACTTAATCTGCCCAACCCTGTATAGAAAACTGGAGAAGATAATGTAGCAAACGACTGCCTTAAGTTTAGATTGAGTTTCTAGGTCATATTGCTAAATTATCTAATAAAGGAAACAACATGCGTAACCTCAAAATCATCCGTCTTTTTAGGTTAATAGACGCTCAATTGAAGACCGCCATCCCCAATGCTAATTCCCGCAGCAGTACACTGGGGGGCATGTCTTGGGACAGATACTATGGCTTGGACAACATCTACAACTGGTTGGATGAGCTAGAAACTCTTTACCCTAATGTGGTTACTACTGTCAATATTGGGACCACTTTCGAAGGCCGTCAGATTAGAGCCATCGTCATTGACTTCAAGCCTGGTCAGAGAGGCGAAAGACCTTTGACGGCGATGATTGAAGCAGGCATTCATGCCAGAGAATGGATTTCACCCGCCACCGCTACATGGATCATCAAAGAATTTCTGACAAGTGATGACCCTGCAGTTAGGAGCATGGCGGAGACATTTGTGTGGCATATTATTCCGGTTGCTAACCCTGATGGTTATGCTTATACTTTTACAAATGTAAGTAATAAAATATTGAGTAAAACTTTGATATGCCGCGTTGCCGCTGTGAGGTTCCCTAAAAAATGCAGCCTGCGGTCAAACTTTCGTCTCCTTAATGGAACCAAGATTCGTTTTCTTTGATATTATAAATAAATAGTGTCTAGTAGACACATATTTGCTTTAACTTTAAATAACTTAATCATATCTATACCAACTGGAAAATCAAAACAGAGAATTTATACCTACGAGTCAATAAAAACAATTAACGACTTAAATAATTGCCATTAAATAATAGGCAAGCCTAACACAAAGTTAAGTAAAAATTATTTACAGAATCGAATGTGGAGGAAAAATCGAAATACCGCCAACCACGTCATGTGTGGAACCAATGCCGATGCAGGCAACGGTATTGACTTGAATAGGAACTTTAACTTCCAATGGATGGGTGAGTAAATGTTTTTCCATTTTGTCAAGGAGACAAGCAAAGAAAATTCATCGTTTTCGTTTTAATATAAATAATTACACCAAACGGGAACGAAGAAGACATGGTTTTTTTACGCTACTTTACTGAATGCAATATGCATTATATCATGTTGCAGTCATTGGGGCCTCATCTAACCCATGTGATGAGACCTACGCCGGCCCCTCCGCGGCCTCCGAGCGTGAGACCCAAGCCATCTCCAACTACGTCCTCACACTGCAGACCACTAGCGAGATCATCTACTACCTGGACTTCCACTCATACGCGCAAATGATCCTTATACCCTACAGCCACGTGAGCGGCATCGACGTACTGCAGGCACCTAACTACGGTGACATGGTAATTAAAACAACATTTTCTATACAACTTTAGTTGAATATCATAGCTTGCGATTTCAGTGTATGTATGTGACTTGCGGGTAGGCTCAAAACGTGACTCGACCTTGACATTAAAATCAAGAAAACTAAACTTGACCTGAAACGGTTTTTTTCTTTTGGTGTTTATGGTTTATTTGGGTTCCGTAACCAAAGGGTAAAATTGGGACCCTATTACTAAGACTCCGCTGTCTGTCTGTCTGTCCGTCTGTCACCAGGCTGTATCTCATGAACCGCTATAACAACAAATACTAAAAACAGAATAAAATAAATATTTTGCCGTTTTTTGCGTAATGGTATGAAACCCTTCATGCGCGAGTCCGACTCGCACTTGGCCAGTTTATATCTAATTATAATAAAGGTCGATTGTCACTAATAACTCTTATTAGGTTCACAAGAGAGCTGGTCTTTGAAGTTTAAGACAAGGAAGTGAGGACGCAACCGGGAAACCGGGAAAACACATTACCTCTCTAGATGTAATGAATCCCTAACGAGAATATAGACAATTCATAAATTGGGTCACACGCATTAATAGGGATATATTAATGCACCTCTCGGGGGCTGGTCAGCGTTATATTAAATTTTTTACGGAATATTTTTTTTTATACCACGTCGGTGGCAATCAAGCATACGGTCCGCCTGATGGTAAGCAGTTACAGTAGCCTATGGACGCCTGCAACACCGGAATACGGAGTATTACGAAATACGTTACGTTACGTTATTTATTTTAGTTCTCCAACTATGGAAATTTCTATTGTTGCACAAAAAAATCAACATATTTACTACATATTATGTTTCAGTTTGAAGTCGCTATCCGCGCTGCAGATAAGTTGGAGGCCAGGCATGGAACGCCCTACACTGTCGGAACATCCCTAGAAATTTTATGTAAGTTGTTTTAATTAAAATATGTAACTAAAAATTTATTTATAATTTGTAGATTACTGCGAAGAATTTTGTCAACGTCCAATTTTGCGGCTAATTATTTAGTAATAAGACTAATACGATTCGCAACCAGATTCGCTTTTAACTCGAGTTTAGAAATATTCGTTTTCGAAATTTTAAAACATTCGATCATAAGGGTTAAACTATTAATCAGAGTGTAAGTATTTATTCTTTTGAAACTTTCTCTAATGGAAATATTTGAAACGTATTTCAGATGCTGTAACTGGGTCAAGCTTTGACTGGGTAAAGGGAGTCGTGGGCGTGCCGATCGTGTACCTCTTCGAATTAAGAGACGTCGGCCTGTATGGGTTCCTACTACCCCCAGAAGACATTATCCCCAATAATGAAGAAATCATGGACGCGCTTATAGAACTGGATAGGGCGACCAGACAGCTGGGTTACTATACTGGCGCAGGGACTGTTTTCAGTTCAGTTATGTCGTTGGTTATTTCCGCGTGTATGTTGGTACTACTCCAATAATACAGTCAAGCAATGATGACATTAATTCAGTCAACATTGATTTATAAGAGCTGTACAGCCGCCAGGAAATATATCAGAGCAGATAAGGTGCGCAAAAATATCTGAACATGCACTTTTGAGTCTTTGACGCCCGGATAATAGAGGTTTTGTTTAGATATATATTTGTCAACACATCGGCCGCTTCGATATATTTGATGGAAACTATACAAGTTGCATGCCAGCTCCTGCCAGTGCCAGTCTATAGACTGATTGAATTAAGTTTTTTTTAATAAATATGCCAATTATTTTATTTTCTTACTTTTGGTTTCTTAGCTATCGAATCCCGAAATAGATCATTCTTACTAACATCTTCATCATAAGAACAAACTACCTGCTAGAACAAATTAAATAATGTTGCGCTAATACTATATAGGTACGTTAGGAAGATTATTATTGAACTTGCATTTTATTAAAATTAAATACCCTACAAAATACTTAGTAGAGCTTTTATACATTATAATACTTTTTGATCTGGTGCCATCGTCTCGTTTCTATCACCGCACCTCCCGCCAAAGGAGCAAAGCTCATCCTCACTTCTTAGACACATGGCACACCATGAATAAGCGGGCATCCCGCTCGTTTCTTCCCAGAACGTGCAGAATGTGGAATGAGTTGCCTCCTGAGGTATTTCCTTTGTGCTACGACATGGGATTCTTCAAGAAGCGGGTATTTAGGGCTCTCAAGGGTCGGCAATGCTTAAGTGGCTCCTGTGATGTTGCTTACGTCCATGAGCGACGATGACTGCTTCCCATCAGGCGGCTCGTCTGCTCGTTTGCTGAATATCACATAAAATAATAATAATAATACGAGTATACCTATCCATTAATTTATTTTGCGCAACATAGTAAACTAAAACGACTAACTCAAAAACCACAAAATCTATCAATGTCTTCAACAAGCCATAATAAATCAAGTAGTTCGTTTTCCTGAGTTGTTAACTAATTAGTGTAAGCCATAAAGACAACAAAGAGAACACTGTGCCTCCCCAGGGACTCGAACGCGAAATAGCTATTTGCAGGTACAATGTGGTTTTGGATTTGTTTTGAGATAATTTTCTTCATTAACTTGGGGAAAGAATTTGAGTTAGGATTAGATAGATGAGTTTAGGATATTAGGTATCTAATAATCTTATTTTACCAGATATTCGCAATAAAATGGACATTTATTTTGAGAACGTAATCATTAGAACAAAATAGATATTATAAAATATCATCCCAATTAGAATGTAACGGTAATAACAATACTATAAATTTATACTTATGTCGTGAGATGGATAAAGGCGTTGCGTGGTTATTTTCTAGTAGAAAGAAGTTTAGTTTTGTGACTAAAACTATTTTATAAATTTATATATTACATTTTTACATCATACCTACTTACAAATAAGCATCTTGCAGCCAAGACATCATGCATCAACCAGTTCGTAGCTAGCTTAGGTACTAATCGCTTCAGCTAAAAGCAGACCTATAAAGTCAACAACTGATACACTACTGACGTATAAAATATAAAATTTTATGAATAAATAATTGAAATTGAAATTGATAGTGTTTGCTGCGTAATATGAAAATGATCCTTATATCATGATGCATTGGAACCTTCCTCTGATTGTTCCTACTCACTATCTCTATGTACCATATAAACTAAGAATTTTTCTACAATAACAGCTATACTTCGTCCTCTTAAATACCAAAGTACGAAGTAGCCGTTTTACATACTTATTGCCAGTTGTCAGACTCTAGTCCTCAATTTAAAGTCAATCCGTATGAAGTAAAAGTTTTGATTGAAATGAGTATGTTGTGACATGACTATACAGGATCCCTCCAAGTAAATTTACAAGAGCATGTACTTAAATAAAACTAATCTGTCAACTTATTGCGTCTACTCTAATTAAATAGGTACACAAATTTACATCCGATTTGTAAATATAATAATATACGTTATATGTCCATATATTTGAATACTAAATTTTATTTAGTATTTATACATCCATGCCAAATTACAGCTTTCTAGCACTAACAACCACGGAGCAAAGCCTCGGACAGACAGACATATAGACAGACAGACAGACAGACAGACGGACATGACGAAACTATAAGAATACTAGGAACCACCAGTTGACTACGGAACCCTAAAAACATAGCGTTAAAAAGGTTAAGAACACAGAATTATGGCGTGACGCCTCTCGCTCGGGTTTAGTTTCAACGCATTTAAGGTGAGAATAAGGCGAGTTTACAACGTGCAGTTTTATTTTGTTAGATAAATTACATAGTATTACATCCGTTTTCATTTAGGTTTTTTTCCTTGAACATCAAACAAGATCTGTAGCAATTTAATATGGTTGAAATATTTTGTGACTAAAACAAAACAATAATTGATTTATTTTCCATACATTTCAAACTGGGTACTTACTAATATCAGCATGTTGCAAGGCAAAACATGTCTAGAGTTAGACTAAGCTATTTTGTTGGCGATTTAATAGCACACTGTAAAAGTCATCATTATTTTAAATGTCATAATTTCGTAGAAGTTTGACTGCCAACTTAGCTTGGTCTAACTCTAGTTAAATTTAAAGGTCTGTCAGAAGCAAATTATTTGATCAAAAAACGCCTCGTCGTCATCATCGTTTTTTTTATTACTCATAAATTGCACGACCCTAAAAATAGTTTGGCTGTGTAGTTTACAATCAGGTACGGTAACTACACAATAATAGTTGTTATAGATGAACCAACGCACTTTATACATTCATATAAAACCCCCCTAACTTCTAAAAATAACTAACCCCTCGCCGGATGACACAACTCTCAAAGGTAAATAATAATAAATTATGACTGTCCTGACAATCTGACGCATGACTGAAATCAGATGTCACAACGAGGCCACAAATCATAATGTGGTGCTGTTTGCTGCTCCGCGGACACAGAAAGGAATGGAGATGCAAACATATTGTTTTTCATTGACCCTTACCTATATGCTTTGACAGGCCTTGGAATGTCTAATTGGCACAAAGTGGTGCACAAAATTAAGTATGTTCTGATCTCATAAATTCATGTTTGTGTTGATGGTTTACAGATTGACAGAAATTACTTTCGGCGCGATTCGGAAAATGAATTATATTATCGGACTGAGTTAAGAAGGTACTGATTGCTAATAATATGCATGGAAACGGAGCCTTCTTTAATTGGTCGGACTGGCGGGCATCGGCGCCCCCCGACCGCCTGCCGCGGCCCGGCCGGCCAGCTCACGGCCGGGGCGAGGGGCGGAAGGCAGTATGACAGATGCAAGACTGCATACTAACTGTATTAACAATAAAAATTTGATTTATATGAAAGTTTCTATTTTTTCCTCGCAAGTGTGTTGAAAAACGTCGTATGAAACGCGCGTGCATTGGTCATTATGTGTGCACACCTCGGCTTTCTTATTGCGCGCTCGCTTACAGCTCGCGCACACAATATCGCCTCGTGTGTAATGACCAACTTAGCACACTTGTATCACAATGTACTATTAAAACAGTATGAATCGTAGATTGATATTATCATTATATTAGTTAATTACATCTTATTACAGACAATTTTTCGAATAATAGAGAAGGCAAGTCAAAAACATTTCAAGCTTAGTCAGCTTTACGTGTTTTCCTGTCGGCTAAATCTTTTCAATTTATATGATAATATTTTGTAATCACTCTTTTTATTGTTTTCCCTTCTAACCTTCCGTAAAATTAAGCTCCTTCGTAGGATTTGGCTTGTTGACATTTATACCTTGAATATTGGTCCGCAAGCCTCCTTTGTGTTCAGGCTCCTAAAATATCGTAGCAAAATTAAAAAGTCATAGTCAACATAATTATGTGGCTTGGCCGTTTCGTTACGTCATACGGGAGCCAGGGTGAAAATTTTATTCACTGATCATTATTTTTATGTTATACAATATTCTTGTAGTAATGAAACAGCCAAGACACATATTTTGACTAAGGTGTATAATTTGTGAAGTTAGGGCTTGTAGAGTTAGGGCGTGTAGAGTTAGAAGCTTGGCTCTACATGAGATCTGATAACTAGTACATGAAAATGTGTTTGGTGGCATTTATTATACATTTTCAGTAACAGTATCTTAGATATATACTTAATTTTCTCATATCTTCTATAGTCTAATGAGTGAAGTTCAATAATTGAAGTATCTAAGAATTTATAAAGAAACTAATTGTTATTCCAATAAATAAAGCACAAAATAACAATTTAATTTAAATGTAATATGTCTTAGTTTAAGCTCCAAATAAGTGTCATTTTTATATGGTTTACACAAGCCTAACATAAAAAGATCTCTTTATGAAGAACAATCGAACTGTTGTTGTTGTTGGAAATTGTCGAGGTACAAAATTTGACATTACGTTGTTGTCTCGGTTTACCTTCTTTACACACGCTGTTGAGGCACTTTATGTTAGGTAAATGTTCTAAAACCAAACGCCCAAATTTCTTAACGAAGCCCATCACGGCATCAATCATTCAGTAGTCGTTAATGAGCAGAAAAAGGGTGACGAGACTAATAACCCACCAGCCACGTCTGACCTCGACTCCAAAATAAAATGCAGCGAACAAGGGTCCTTTAGTAAAATGGTCACTGATGATTTACAAGAACTCGGTGTTAAAGTAAAACTAGTAGGATCATAGATCAGGATTCACTGGTGGATTAAAATTAACTTTTTAATACGTCGTAGACGTCGCCAACCATTAAGAAAGGCATAAACTTGTGTTAAAAGTCGTTTATCGGTACCTTTAAAACGTGATAGTGGTTTGCAGGAGTTATTTTAGTAAAACGGATGCTTATTTGTTATAATTAGCGATCAAAAGGGTTTTATGGACCGGATTTTCAAAATGTGTTATGATTTGTTTATAGAATTATTCTTCATAATTAATGGGCCTGTGGCGTCATTTCTTTTGTACCAAAGGCAAATTTCGTGGTTTAAATATTGGCTATGCATCCATGTGTTATGCAGAATACAACGTCTAAAAAACCTGTTTGTAGTTTATCAACTAGAATTATTCGTCAATCTACACATACGTAAATCATCACTGCATTCTTATTAATTTGAATGAGTTTTAAAACAAAACTAACACAAATATACATAGTTTCATATAAAAAAAGATCTATTTAGGTACATTCAATTATTTTAAAGCGATTTTTTATGTTGTTTTTTTTATATTTGTTACCGCAGAACTCCGTCATTTCTCAACCGAATTGTTTTTATTTTGTCACATTTGATAGTGGATTTGCTTTTATGTAGACCAGCTGATAGAACACAGACTGCTCTCACCTAGTTATATTACTTTAATCATCATCTTCGACTGTCTGCATCCAGTCTCTTCTTCCCATTCTCTCTGTGCTTCCATCTATTTTACCTGTTCTATGACTCCCTTCGTGACATCCGCTGACATAGGCAGAGCCTGTTCCAGACCTATATGTATATCTCGTCTCTGCCCCTATCCTCGCCAGCTCGTCCGCTTTCACATTTCCCGTTACTCCCTGATGGTTTCCTGGTACCCTCTTTAATCGGTGCTTAGCGTCAGCCAATTAAGGAAGGCTCGGAAACGTGCATCTGAAACATTTTTATTTGCAAGCGTTCACAGGGTAAGGTGTCCTTCAGTTGGTCCAAAAATGTATGCTACTATTGTCTGTGGCTGACAGGACAGAATATCAAAATGTAAGTATTTTTACTCTACTATCTCTACACGCAAAGGAATTTCAACCTATTTTCAGTACGTACCATAATGAGGCGTTTTGAAACTAAAATGTGGTGCGAAATATAATTTATCACGACCAACGTGTTGACTAAACGCCTTATAGGTAGCGGCAACATAACTTACGCCTACCGCCCCTCCGACATTCTTCATACTGTCAACATTACTATTAAGGCAGCTGTGATATTCATGAGCGGAGCGGGCAGCAATTAAAATAACCTTTTGGTCACGGCAGTATAATTTTTTTTTACCCGCAACCATGTGGATGTTTTTTATGTTGTCAACGTTACTGTAAGGTGCCAGTGACAAGCGGAGCGGGTAGTCTGTGCGGAAAGAGAATGTATGGGCTCCCTTACATTCCACTACTTATTTTTCCGCACTTACTCTAGATAATATATATATTTCTGTATAGCGTGGAAACATGGACAATACGAGCCCGAGAAAGGCAAAGGATCGATGCATTCGAGATGTGGTGCTGGAGGCGTATGTTAAGGATACCCTGGACCGCCATGCGCACCAATGTATCGATCCTTTCACAGCTTCGTGTCCAAACTCGCCTATCCACAGTCTGTCAACAGCGCATATTGTCCTACTTCGGCCACATAATGAGGAGGGGAGATGAAAGCCTTGAAAAGCTGGTCATCGTTGGAAACACGGAGGGCAAACGAGGCCGGGGACGGTCTCCAACTAGATGGAGCGATCAAGTAAAAGGGGCCCCATCCTCAACCAGCTTTTGCTCGGTCGTCAGAGACGCGATGGACAGGCACCGATGGAGGCAGATTAAAAGAACCAGGTGTGGAGCATCCACATCCACTGATGACCACGATCCTCAGTCATGAGGGAGCGACCACAGAGAGAGACTCTAGATAATTTCACACGACTGAGTCTTGTAGGTTATTTTGTGAAGGAGTTATCAAATTATCTTATTTGAAAGGGCCTGGCCGGCAAGCCATAGTAAAATCGCCCCAGACTGAAATTCAACTATTCTTATGCACGTTTATAATATTAGTATGTCTTTCCCATCGCGGAACAATGGTGTTCCAAACATTATTTTATTATATATTGTCAAACGCGCCTTTCAAAGATTGCATACACGAGAAATTGGGAAGGGTACCGTCATGGCCTAGAGAGGTAATGGCCTAATCCGCGTAAGTTGAATACGTTGAAGTTCGATCGGTGAAGGCTATTGGAGGGACTTGTTACTTTTCTTTAGTGTAATGTATATAACATCTATATCAGTTTACATTTAGTTAGTTAGTTTGCATCGTTCCTGGTGCAGAGGCTGTCCATAGCTATCCAGCGGAGTAATGCCGTGAGCATTATGGGCACTTTTGCACCGGGAGCGATAACGAACGGGGTTGACTAATTGTTACCTCACGTAATTATGTAATTATTTGTAAGAAATAATAAAACATTAAATTTTAGTTAGACTGAAATTTGAAGAATCGCTAATCCCAGCACTCACCACGAACAACATTCTTCCTATGAAAGTATGAAATAAGGGATTCGACCATTTTTTCTCGTGGCATTCCATTTACGCCAAGGGAATACGCATGTGTACTTCCTTCTCTAGTTTAACTAGTTTTTCTACGGGAATTCTTGGAATATTCTACAGTATTTTAGTTAATTAGTTGACTAAATTAGGGGCCGTTAGTTAGTTCATTTCCACGATATTTTTCGAGTAATTGCACCGGAGAGAGTTGAGAAATTAACTCGGAAGCGGGAATATTTTTGCATTTTTAGCTACTAAGTTATAAGACTGCTTTTATTAATTTATTGAGGAAAAAGTGGGCTACTTAAGGGAGCAGAGATTTTGAGAGCTTTTTATTAATTATTATTAAAACATACCCTCCTAATCTTAATTCTATTAACATACGGACACATAAGTACAGGTATATATACAGTATACTTATTAACTTTGCTTTTACAACTTTATTTGGTTTCATTTTATGAATTTCATTTAACATAAAATGCCAATTAAAATACCTTACGATGTTATTTTCCAATCAAGTGTGCTTTCATTTGTATGATAGGTATATTTTATCGAAATAATACTTAAAACTTTTTCCATGACATTGCGTAGTTTAATGATAACTAGCTTTGCATGGCATTTGCAATGACAAAGTGTGGCAATCTCATCAATAATGTCAAATTTCTATGAAAATGATGATTTTTTTGTTATCTTTAAGTCGGTGCAAAATTAGTTTAGACGAACTCTAACAAGCATTTTTGGTTTTAAATTATTCCAACTTTCAAAACAATATTTCAAACTTCAAATCTGGTACGAGTATCAGTGGATTACTACCATAGCTAGAATGGAATGGCAAAACTTCGGCAATCCCCGGCAATCTTCTAATAGTTAGCGTTTCATAATCTAATCCTTATCTATTGTGGTAAGTTACATACCGATGGATGTAGGTATGTATGAGTATGGATAGTTTGTATCAAAGATACATTGACTGAGTAAGATGTGTTAACTGTAGTTAAGACAATTTCATGGTTTGAAGTTGACTGCTTAAAGAGGTGGCGCTGTACAGCTCCGTACTTTATGCTTTATGATTGTTGCTTGAAGTTGACGTTTGACAATTCAGTGGCCACAAAACATATGGTCTAGTACAGCACTATTTGTTTCGGTTCAGTTGTCATACAAGGGGGCCAGTTTTATCTTAGTCTTTATATATTACAATCAATAACTCTTTGGTACTGCATGAATAATCGGATAACAGGAATCGTAGGGATGTATTATATTGTTACTGACGTAATTACAGGTTTAGATTTCTGTTTAATACGGATAGCTTGTGTATCGTAATTGAATAGTAGCATTTTTTTAAACATTAATTCACCTTTCGTATACCGAACGTGAATCCGTGCAGAAAGAATTACCTAAATGTTAATTAATGATTAATTAGAACACAATAACTACTAACGTGGATCCGCGCTCCGGCATATGAAAGGTTGAAGGGGCCCACTGACTATCAGTCCGCCGGACGATATCGGCCTGTCAGTGAAACAAATATTTGACAGTTCCGAACAACTGACAGGCCGATATCGTCCGGCGGACTGATAGTCAGTGGGCCCCTTTATTGTTAAGAGTGGCCAATTATAACTATAGCAGTCACCCTAGGTAAATTAGGTAAATACCTAAATTATAAAACTACATTTTAATAAATATACAGGTGATTATGTTATGTGTGACGATACTTTGAGAGGCGAATATATATAGGTAGTCATACTGAATATTTTTTACTACAAACAAAACCCGAAAAAAAATCAGCTGTTCCATAGAAAACATTGACATGTGATTCACCGGACTATATGAGACAGCAGATTTTTGTTGCGTGTTCGGGGTTGGCCCCATAGTAAAAGTTGTTCACCTACGTATTCAACCCTCAAAATATAGTCAGGCATAATAAAATAATTCAGTATTCAGTAAAGCCCCCTTGCTTTCAGAAAAAAATATACCAATTTTTTTTCGAAAAACCATCACTTGCTGGGTTATTTAGACTCAGAATCACGAGTACTATTGAATGAGACAAAGAAAAAAAGCGTCCCCAGTTTTTCATACAAATTTTAGGTGTCAGTTTTGTATCGGCCCATACAAAGTGTATGTGAAAAAGTGACAACGCGTTACAAAACTGTCATTTTTTTGGGGACATATTTTATTTCTCTTTAAATCGATAGTCCTCGTGATTCTGAGTAGAAGTAATCGAAAAATTTATGGATTTTCGAAAAAGTAAACGGTACACTTTTAAGTGAAATGCCCATAAATGTCATAACACTGATCATATAAAATAACACTGGTTTAGTGTAATTTGTTGCAACTGACACTATTTTTCTGCAACAGGTGTGAACTATGCACCATTAATTGGCGGCACAATGTCACAAATCCAGCGGCAACATTAAAAGCAAATCAGACCACCATCAATAAACGCCTGAAAGCATCATTTCTGTCAATAGTAACAATGCAACACGGCTACTCCATTACAGAATCATGTCAAGTCACTGCCTATTGACAGATGATGCCATTTCGGCCGGGAATCGAACCAAATACCGCCGAGGGGACGTGCTTAACGATCCGTATGATTTATTACTGTCATTACTTCACACTGATATTAAAAGGAAAATTATGATCATAACTGATAATCGATTATGAACATTAAAGTGATACCCTCAAAGTTGATTATGTTTTTTACGAATATGGTAGTTAAGATGGTGTGTTAGTGATACATTGATAGAAAAGAACGTTATAAGCGGCCAATATTTGCGTTTTTGGGCAATTTCCTCCATATAATAGGATTTTTCTGTAGGTCACACAATTTGCAATTAACTGTATTTTTAATGTCTTCTGGTAATTTATTTCTAATTGATTTTATAATAGGTTGAAGTATATTTACGTTTGCAATATGGTTGAAAATAACAATAAAATAGTGTTTATTATAAATTGGATAATAAGGAAAATGTTAGTCAACAATATGATTACCATTTTATTATGTTTATATTAAACATGTACAAACAATCAGATACGTATAGGTACCTACGCCTGTTTTAAGTTACTAATAAATAAGTAGTTAGGTAGGTATTCACTAAAGGCGACAAGTTGATACCAATTGTTATGTTAAACAAATGAACATGTAGGTTATTTTAAAGAAACTGTACCGGTTTTTTTGTGTTGATTAGTGATAAGAGTGATATTTCAATTTCAATTATGTATTCATAAAATTGAGGAGCCGTGCGCATCAGCGTTGGTATGGAAGTGGTTAATGTGACACCTAACATACTTACTTACGCTGCGTCTTACGTAAGCGAACAACTCGCGAACGCGAAGCGAAGCGGCGCGGCGCGGCGGGCCCACGGCGTTCGCGTTCGCAACGAGATCGCCCACGTAGGACACTTCTATAGGTATCAAAGGATTGATTCACCCCGCTCCGCATTCGCTTCGCGTTTGCGTGTTATTCGCCTACGTAGTACGCTGGTATAGGTAATATACATATATTTAAAACCTAATTTACTATCTAATTGAACTTTCACATCTAATTAAAAACAGACTGGTTCTATGAACAAGTTTGGAAACAAATCAAATTATTTTATTAAATATTATCTCTTATGAAATATAGTAATGGTTAGCGTTTTGAATGCTTGAACTTTGATAATATACTGGTGAATTGTTCTGTAATCGGCTGTAATAGCCGCTCTGAGCAAAAATATGAGATCATAACCTTTCACACGTAAGTACGGTATTTTACACCTTCCTCTTAACGCAATATGTGAGAATAACATCGTAAAATTACGTTACACTCAAAGCAATGTAGAATCAAACGATTTCAATAAAAATATCACAATTATTTACGCAAATTAACAAAACATTATTTGTAAAATTATCCGCCCAAATTACGTAGGTAGGTAGGAGTCTGAGGTCAGCCATTTTTAAACTTCTTCTTAATTTAGCTGCATAACAATCATGTTAGGGATACCAGATGAAAATATCATAATTTTATGGGTAATTTTGACCTCGAAGTTTTTTCGTACTTCTAATTCCAAAAAATAAATAAACAAATGTTGTGAAGATTAAATGTGGTGTACATTAATTGGTGTGATTGCGATTTGTGATTTCTTTAAATTAAAACCCATAATACATTTTATTTTACGTTTTATTTACTAAACATGTTTAGTTTTGTACCACCTGCGCGAATTATAGGAGGTATTTCATTGTTCATACGCCTAAAAAGAACGGCCCATTGACATTTTATTTAACAATTTTTTAACCTCAAACAAGCTAACTTTGCCTCCAGGGTAATCGCCCCAACGTGATATCAAATATTGGGGTAATTTTTACCAATATGGTATCCCCACGTTTATGACGTCATCTATGTCTATCCCTTACGGGCGCACGCGTATAGCTGGTCTATGTAATGCTAGGTCTATGCTCGTTCACTTAGATCGAGGCAGTCAAAGAGGACACATTGTGAAGGATCAGTCAGATCAAAGTACCTGCAAGTACCTCCATTGTTGTATAAGTAATAATGAGAGTAACCCATATAAGCAGAATCTTCACAAAGTAGTCACACTAATATATATAAATTAAAAACTGCAATAGATAGACTGGTTCTAATCATCAAAATTAAAATACTCGTACTTTTTTGTAGACCGCTGTTTTAGACGTTTAAAAAAGAACGCTCAGTAGTTTAAACGTCATCTCGGATGTCATCGCGCGCCGACAGCTGACGAAACGACACGTCGCATCCCCATCAATTAGGACTTTTTACCGGTTTCGGTTTCCGGTTACCGTTTACTGAATCGGTATCGGGGCAGTGAGGATGTGCGTGAATTGTTTCATGATGACTTGATGGCTGTTACTGCCGTTGCATAAATATTGTTAGTATGGTTGTTTAGATTTTTTGTAGTGAGTGAGTGTGGCCTAATTAATGGGCAATTAATGAGCTTCAGCGTTCAGCTAAAAATACTATTAGTATTGAAATAAAACTATGAAAACGGATTATATCGCGTATATTGAATTTATAATACATCCCGACGTTTCGAACCCTTTACAGCGTTCGTGGTCAACGGGTAACATACCACGGGATTGACCACGAACGCTGTAAAGGGTTCGAAACGTCGGGATGTATTATTAATTCAATATACGCGATATAATCCGTTTTCATAGTTTTATTTCATGAGTAACTATCGCGGTAACCGAAGACAATATTACTATTAGTATTCTTAAGACACGAGATTGGAAGTATATAAGTATAATTTTATTTACGCGAGGATGTCGAAATAATGGCAATTTAATCATATTAAAAAAACATACACACTACATTGACGCATTATAAATACGAAAAATATTAAAATTTTCTACACTTTAGTACAGTTCGCGCACGATGTCTGGGGAATTTCCAGGCGAAAAAGCGGAAACTTGTAAGTAGACAGGGTGATTCCTCAGATTTTATGCACGAACATTAGGCATGTTAACAGATAAAGCTAGCCTTACATTTGCCTAAGACTATCTAGCTAAAAGTAAAGCTAAAAATATATCATAACGGGTCATAATGTCTATTTCTGTTCGTCAAAACGAAAAAATCCGAATCATCCAGTTAACTGAGGAAAGACACCCTACTGTTTTTATGTTTACGGTTAAAAAAAACTAATGTTTGTCTCATTAACAAGGCCGCACCTCGTTTGGTAAAAAAAAAAACGATTTGACAGTTCCGTGAATTGACACGGTTGATAGGAACTTTCATCGCGTGACCACAGTGCGGGAAAGAAATTTAACTGTGTTTATGTGTTCATAATATAAACGACCTAATATAAGGATATATTATATCAATAAAGGTACCGTGGATTTAGACTACACCAGAATTACTGCTGCAGTATTGCAGCGCGTCAAAACTGTTGAACGCATTTTGCCCCAAATGTCCAAATCGATGTTATTGCCCGGATATTTTAACATTTGCGGCAGCCATGCAGTAGGCAGTATTGTCGCGCTACAGTGCAGTAAATATCTACTTGAGCAGTATTGCGGATGCAGTCTGAATCCCAACGGTACCTTTATTGTGTATTTTTAGTTTTTGGATACCCAGAGAATTACTAAATGTCCTAATATTATAAATGCGAAAGTTCTGTCTATTAATTCTTCACGCTTATAACTGAACGGACTACGGACGAAGATGTGAGCAGAAGCCAGTATTTCATGTTTTTTTTTGTCTACAGTATGTTACTTCAATCAGATACCTTACGTGTATATCTTGCTTACGTTAATTGGTTGTAAGATAACCGCAAATAGGTCAATATTAATTTAACATTACATTATACAGTGTGTAAATCCAATACAGGTAATAAACTAAACCAGATATAGAATTTAATTGATTAATTAAGAAACTATGACCCCGTAATTTTTTTTGAAAATTTACCTAGCAGCAATTTACTGCAAACATTACGTGACATAACATGACATGTCATGACACTCATGACATTACGAGATACAAGCTTTTTATAATAACTGCCAACAAGCGTTGACAGTTACTTTAAAAGCTCGTATGTGTTGCTTTACATTGCGGGCCGAATTATTTTGTATGGTTAATATTTTAAGGGTTCCGTACCCAAAGGGTAAAACAGGACCCTAAGACTCCGCTGTCCGTCTGTCCGTCTGTCTGTCTGTCACCAGGCTGTATCTCATGAATCGATGAGCTATAACCAAGTCCAGTTTCCAATCTATCTATGTTTATTTATACTCATACCCCACGCCTCAACATTGTAAATACCAAATAAAACGACAAAGTAGTAACAGCCAAGTATCAAGTTCCCAACACCGAACAATAACTTAGTAGAAGACACCCTTCACATGAAGCTCAAGTTTTCGTTGAATCGTCGAGTTCTCAACTTGGCACAAGGCCTGGGGTGGATTCTAAAAGGTGCCATGCCCATCGCCTATCAAAAACCAGTATAAATATAACGTTTAAATGTGTAAAAAATATGTGCAAACAAATATCACACTTATGATGGTTGGCTTATGGCAATGTGTTCACTAAGCGACAGGTATAACATCCCTACAAGCCTCCTTTATGCTTGAATTAACGGTGGTATGCAGTATTACCTAATGAGAAAGTCGCTAAATAATTAATTTACTGACCAGAAGTTCTGACACTTGCTTTTAAGTGGCGTCATTGGTACGTAACTTTAAGTTGTAGGTACTATTTCGTTTAATATTAAAACATTACATTTATAGATCCAAAATTCCACAGTTTTGAGACGAAAGCTGAATGTCAATATTTTATCCAAATCGTTTTCTTCATTTCAAAATGTCGTGTTCGCGTTGATTTTTATAATCTTAGTTTTCACTTATTTGCCAACAGAAAGATATGTGACGTTTTCAACCAAAAGGTACCACATTGTTGGCTGTCGATAAGGTTGATTTCTAAATGAAGCTATATGGAAACAGCGCCTTACTGACAAGCGACAATAAGTACCCTTTTGGTTGAAAATGGCACATATGTTGGTCGTTTTAGATTAGAACACTTGGCCAAGGTGGAAATTCCATTATTATCCAAGGCCGCATTATTATAGGTATAATATATGTTCCTATACATTCCTTAAAATTCGGTCACGCTGCCTAGTTACGCAAAGATTCTTGTAGCGATAGTAATTATGAACAAATAATAAATAAATACTGTTGATTTTTAATAATGTCTTGGCTGCAGTCGCATAAAGCTGACCTGTAAACAAAGATGTCACCCAAGTTACTCTTTCCTTACATTATATATTAATAATCTCGTCAAAAATTAATTATATAACAAAAAGGCACTTGATGCTTTTATCTTATTTTCCTCAAACAATGTTGACTGAGTTTCGAAGTTTCCTTAAGTGGCAATTAATTACATTTCAGAGTTGTAACATAAATTTCGCTCGGAATCCAACAACGCAAAATATGGCTGCTTTTGTTCCGGGGTGCAATGTTAACGGAAAGTAGCGAATTTTCGAGTTATGAAGTATAAAATGTTGTCTCATGTAATGTTAAGTGAGGCGAACGAAAGGGAGGCAGCGCCATAATAATTAGAAAATTTACACGGATTAGGCTTAAGAGAAACATGTTTACATGCCTTATACCTACATTCCATGTAGGTAAGATGTGGAATCTTGGAATTTTGTTAATAAGTTTTTACCCTATTAGGGCAAGTTCACTTTCTTCCCAGTTAGTGGTTCATGGTGAACCTTAAGTTAGCTTTTGAAAATGATGATTATGCCAATTTTTTAAAAGATTACACAGGTATTATTTATGACATTTGGTTTATACTTAAAATTTAGATCTGCTAAGATTGAATGTAAGTTTGCATGGACATACCGTGATCTGGCAACATCACCATTTTCGAATTTCCGAATATAAATATATAAACTAGTCATATTATCGCGTAAGAAAGATTTATTAATAAGAATACCTCCTCCATTTTGTCATACAAAATACCTAAACTAAAAGACAGAAATTCATCTCTTCCCGAAATAAAGGTCCGAACTCCGAACAAACCCAAAACCTTTAAGAACTCCACAAAGATATCCGTACGAAACATCGTAACAGTAAATTCGACGGATTAAATATTACATTATCATATTTCGGCAGTCTAGCGGCCATTTTGGATTTTAATAATAACCGGAAGTAGTTTATGGGTTCATTTGTGACTAGGGTTCCGGCAGTTAAATAATATGAAATGTTGTTGTTGTCACCTGGCGTTGTTTAGATAATTATCTCACACGCCCTTAATTTAGTTGGATTTTGATTAACTTTGCTTGGATACATTATTTTTTATGATTACGAGGATATTACTCGTGTAATAATGTAATGTAATGGGTTCTGTGAGGATGTAGAGCTTGCCCGGCTTGGTAACGAGTGAAGGTGTATATTGCTTTCTACAAACTTTTATTTAACGTGCCCTGTTCGTATGTATGTATGTACCTATGTATGTATGTATGTTAGTTTGTTAGTGTGGGTCAAATCTTGAAAGCTAAATTTGACCCACTTTACGATTTCCGATTGAGCTGAAATTTTGCATGCATATGTAAATCGGATGACAATGCAATATTATGATTACATGGAGTTGATCATCTGACGATCGAGACAAGAGAAGAGACTCTGTGATAAAACAACGCAAACTAAGTGTGTTTGGGATTGTTAGAATTGTCTCGATGAGTATTAGTTGCATGTGGAAAGAAAAGTGCAGTCAGCGATTAAAGTTTGTATCAAAAATGATTTTTTTTCCAAAAACTTATTACTTAATTAATTAATTAATTCATTATTATAGCATATTATTATTTTTATTCATTTATCCATTTTTTCATTTTATATTTTTGTAATGTGCTAAAATATGGGTATTTAAGTCCTGAAATAAATGATTTTTATTTTATTTATTTTAATTCGGCGTTTAAAGATCATCTCTAATTATATTTGTAAACGTAAGTAAATATAATTGCAGTGGTATAGAATTTAAATTATTTTCATAGTCGTACAAATTTCTGGGGGAGGGGAGTTTCTGCTTCATAAAATATCGTTAGATAACAATGACATACTTGAGCTACTCCAGATGCTAGTTTATTAAATATCTACCAACTTCTACCGTTTATGTTCCCCTGCCATTAGGGTCCTGTTACCCTTAAAAGCTCCTAAAACGCTGATATTTCTTGTCTTTAACTTCGTCTTTAAACACCTTGAAATAAAGTCTTCTCTGCAACAACACATTTGCGAATTTAATAAACATTTGTGAATACAATTTTCCTTTTCCAGAATTAAACGGGACTGGTAACTATCACCACACTTGGAGAGTGTTTATATGTTCCCCTGAATATTAGACTGTATTTTCAAGATAAAAGATATATTTTGCACTGGCACGATGGAACACAAATCTAGTTAGGATGACAATACGCATGTATATGAAGACCGCCATTATTTGGATGCCCCTTTACACATGGCAAAGGCGTAAGCCAACTACGTTACGTTGCACCTGTTAAACACCTTATCTCTTTGAAATAAGATATAATATAGCTTGAATAGACATGCAGATAAAATGGTTGTCTCTAATCGTTAATAATGTGTTTACATGATAGCGAACACAGAGGCAAATGGGGGTAATTTAGTAATGGTCTGAAGTTACTATTTACTTATGCCTATAATCTGATAATAGATCATCACTTTAGTGTTCTAAGCTAATTTTCCTCGTAGCAAACAACGTTGTAAAACTTTAAAAAATTGTATTAATTTGAGTTTTGAATGATTCACGGTTAGTTTCACTAGACTTATATTGACCGGGATATAGACCGTGATTACCTTTTGTATTATTTGTGAGCTCCCGATATTTCGACGCAGTTACATGCATCATGTTCACGGGTGACTGAAGATAGCGGGTGGGTGTCAAAGTTGTGTAGACAGCGCTCTGTCTACCCTCATTCTTGCGCGTCGGCTGCGTTCACTTTCAACGTTACCAACGGTCGCATTCACACTTGTTGGTCCGGTCGCGTTCACACTCGTTGGTCTGTCCAAACACACTACACTCACGGTGTCACTACGCGTGTTTGATTCGGATATCACTGGTTTTTTACACAAACAAATCACAGGATTCCACACATTTGACAGTTTAAACCCATCTTCACGATTAAAATTTTTGTATTTGTGAATTTCAACAAGTGTGAATGCGACCGTTGGTAACGTTGAAAGTGAACGCAGCCGACGCGCAAGAATGAGGGTAGACAGAGCGCTGTCTACACAACTTTGACACCCACCCGCTATCTTCAGTCACCCGTGAACATGATGCATGTAACTGCGTCGAAATATCGGGAGCTCACAAATAATACAAAAGGTAATCACGGTCTATATCCCGGTCAATATAAGTCTGTATTAATTTGATCTCATTTCGACATCATATATCGCTATACCTATTGAAGGTAGCCAGTATTGTTAAGAAACGGCTCATGGAAGCCTGGGGTCCGCTTGACAACTAATCCCAAACGAAAGCGACTGCCTTCCGAGCTTCCAACCCAGAGGGTAAACTATAGGCCTCAACGGGATTAGTCCAGTTTCAAGCGAATCGTAAATATCAAATGATATTTCGTATAATACAAAGTTACGAAAAACTCATTGGTACGAGGCGGGGTTTGAAAGTGGTCGTCCACTATACTCTTAATAATGAAACTAACTGTCAGTATGCGGGATAACAAGTGACACCTAGAGATAGAATACACTTTTAAATTTGCATCACGAATAAAAGTCGAATAGCGTTACTCATGCCCTGCAATAACCCCTGAAGTTTCCTACATAATATTTATGAATGAAAAGTGTAATAAGTCTTTTTCTTAATTGCGGCGCTAGTTAACATAATCAGTTTCAGATCCAGTCGATCGGAACGATGATTAATCAATGGGTAATGATGCAGTATTTTGTAGACAGGCTAATTTAACGTAGGCTGTCATACTAAACCGCCAGTTTTAGTGGGACGCCAACAAAATTGTATTACAGTGACTAAGCAGCGACGGTATTTGTATTTGGGTCATTCTTAGTTCTTCTCTTTATTAGCCTGATTAAGTTCTAGTTAAGATTAAGTTAGTACCTTACTCCTTTGAGGTACTAACAGGCGAAAAATGTAAACATATCTTTGACTTCGACTGTACCTAATTATTTTTTTAACTATTTACTGTTAACTGTATCTTTCTGTTGTACTTAATTTTGTGGGACCCATTGACAATATTTTTTTCTTCTTGAACGTTAGGTTGGTCTTACTCTCCCCTCATTTTCTTAGCTATACTTACATTCCTCACATGGCCCAGTTAAATTAAGGGCTTCACCTCGGAATGAGAGATAATAAGCTGGAAACTCGTATACACCTTCGTTATGACGTATTAAAGGCTCTCTTAAAAATCTACGCATAGATCGTGTCCGCGTCAGACGTTATTCAAGGTCAAATGTCATACAAATCGGTTTTTCGCGGATATCAAAATTTATATAGCTCCGATGTTATTTACATGTAGGAAAGAGTTGTAGAGTATACAATTTGCGACAATAAAGTACCAAAAATGTTTCCATGTGATTAGTCGTTTTCAAAATATACGGCATAGAAGGCGCAACGGCCAGCCAAACGCACTATGACGCAAGGTAAGCTGGTAATCTCTGTGAATACTACATTCTATAAAGGTTTTAAATCGTTGAAATCACACTTGTGGGTCATACATAGATTTTAAACCAAAAGTTGCCCCTCCTGTGGACATTAGTGGCCAACAGGATATCATTTCACAATTATATCACCAAAACAACGACTACTAACGTAATTACTTCAATAATAGTTATACACATTTATGCCTCACTTTTTTATGTTAACTGTTATCAATATTTCGTTGTAGTGCATTAAAGAGCAGGTAAACATCTTTTTTTATTAAAACACAATCAAAAAATTAAAGAAATTGTAATATCAATTACGACATTACAAAGAATCCATCAAAATAGCGATCGCGGGCGAAATTCACCCAAATTGCATGTGTCCACCCATACGCACCTGCTGGGCTACTAAGGAGAAGTCAAATACTATAGCATACGTGTCACGAAAAGGGGGGCACAATTGGAGACGTCACATCATGTTTTTTACTGCGATAAAACTATGTAATGTGATGTGACAGTATGCATTCTGTGATTTTGGTTACTGGTAGAAGAAAAATGTTGGTGAATAATATTATACTGTGACAAAGCGGATTGGTAAGCATACCAACACAGAAATTTAAGACGAATAACGGATTTAATAGCATATGCGTCACCAGGAGTAGTACAAAAAAGGATGCTATGCAATCCGCGAACGTGTTTATGAAATTTTGCGATAAGAAAGCTTAAGTACAGATGATAGTTAAAGACATAGGAATTGTTATTTACGATACAAGTGCGGAAAAGAGGAAATTCGAAACGATTGGCGATAAATTAAAACACGACCGCAGGGAGTGTTTTAAATCGACACGAGTTGCGAATTACCTTTTCGCACGTGTATCGTACAGCGTTTTACAGTACATATAGCCCTTTAAACTTTCGACATGTGCACGAAAAGTGCTCTTTACGCACTAGTGCGAGAAAGTAGCACCATATGTACTGTAATATCTATTTTCAGTTCATACGTAATTACCTACCACTTCAAGCACTTGAAATTCTTGAAAATACCCGTTGTTTTTAATTGAAATTTGTTTAGTTTATTAATTTGTAAAATATCACAAAGGGAATGAAAGGTGACAATTCGTATGAGAATAATCTCTATTTTGTATTTTGGTAGACTCTGGCACCACCCAAAACGTCACACCTTTCGTAAGGGCGCGCACACTGACGTATCGGCTTATCCATCATCTCTGAGTGATATATGCCTTTGTTTTAGTTGATTACCCGTGTGGACACGCCCTTAGCTAAATAATGAGTGTTAATTAATTTGTGACTAGACCTAATTGATGTTTGTTGGGGCTTTTACTTTGTAATTTTTAAACGTGACAAAGCTTTTTAAAACCTAAATGAAATATATTGGGAACCGTTTACGTGCCTATATTTTTTTGATAGGGACCTAACAATACAAGATAAGACAGAGAATTATGGGTGGGTTTAAACATCGCCCATATCATGGATATGATACTGCATGTCACTTTCCTAGCGCTTTAAGAACTTACCATTTGTCTATTATTTCCGTAAAATACGAACTTAGAGGCATTTTTAATTATGCTCTCTAGATTAACCCATGGAGCCCAAAGTCCGCTTCGGCATTCCGAGATTTAATTTGTGTGTTATTTTATATACGTACCATGCATGATGGTGGAATAAATTTGGGTGACCTTTCTGGTGGTAAAGAAACATCGGCCCAGCATATGAGCGTTTTACAAGTAAGATAAATTTGGTAAAGACCGTCGTATAAAATGTATTGCTGTATGTATTAATGTAGTACGTCGCACACCGTCAGACAGAAAGAGCTTCATTTCTTTGTCTACCGACTTTCTGTAAGTGGAATATGTGTACAAGCGCAAGAGTTAAAAGTATGTATGTATAAACTTTTTATTGTAAATAACACGAAAATACAAATATGACACAGGATAGACAACCTTTGACTAGATTAGAATTGATGAAAAACGGTAGACAAATATAGCAGTGAATACAATAGAGTAAAATTAACGAAAGATCTTGAAGATAGTCTTCCCTTATAGACGCTTTTCGCCACATATATACCTTATACAAGATTTACTGTGTTGATCGTTGCCTAGCTCTAGGAGAAATTTCATCAAAATATAAACATAGATCTATTTTTGACACTGTATTAAAGAGGGACAAAAATAATGATTTCAAGAAGTAGTAAAGGTCGGTAGGTTCAGTCAGCAGCAGAAGTTGCTAAGCAGGAGAGGTGTTCAAAATTACCATGACACGCTCTTATTCTCATAACAATAAAGTCGCGTCAAGATCATTTTGAACACCTGGCCCGCTTAGCAACTTCTGCTGCTGACTGTAACTGTGCTTACCAAAATGTTAGGACTCATTTAGACGCGTGCAAATATTTATTTATTTAATTCAGCCGACCGATCAAATACCCCAATGTAATGAAACTCGCATGCGAATTCTCGCACCGTCTAAATAAGCTCTTACGGTCCATTTCAGGCACCAAACTGAAACTTTCCATATTACTCAAGAATTCAAGAAGGTACATTTTTATTTAAACTTGGTAATCCCCTGTCATATTGTCGACTGACAGCTCCTTAACTGTGCCAGGGCCGAAACCTCCAGTTTTTAAAAGAAACTGACGCTGTAGGGAGTTCATGGATTTCAAGGGACAAAAACATCGAAAACTTTAGTCATTTAACAGGCAATTCTAAGAAATTAAAAAGCCATCCGCTATCTTTGGACAGATTTTTATCCGTTTTAGTCTGAAAGGGGATGACAATCTCGTTATAAAGTTTGCTGTGTACTGTTTAAAGTGTGCAAAGAAGATAATATATTCTTTAGTACAATAGCATTGGAAAGAAGATTTTTTAAAGCATTGATACCTAGAGGTAAGGCGTATGACTCGCGGGTTCAAATCCAGGATCGTTCCAATGAGTTTCTTGAAACTTATGTATTAAATAGCATTTGATATTTACCAGTCGCTTGTCGCTGAAGAATAACACCGATAGATGCAATAAAGAATGTCAAATCTAACAGGGCCATATACATTATACATACTATTGGTCGAGTATCTAGAATTAACCACATAAGATTTTTCACAGAAAAAAAATACGCATCTCTTTAGAAATCTACTTGATCATATTTAGTAAGTACTTAGTATTAAATATTTCGCTAAACTATATTTGCATTCTTATATCTTGCCTTTAATTTTGCGCGAAATTTCCTGAAACCCTCAAAGCGAGTACAGTTTATTTCACTAAAGTATCTGCATTAAGGATGTATGTAAATATAAACATATAGCCGAGTTCAGACGAGCAAAATTCTCGATAGTTGTGAGGACAGCTAGATCACTTTGTTATAAAACAGCTGAGACACGGTTGATAAAGTAATCTAATGTTTCAGTCCAATATTTTTGTACAATACAGTACCGGCCAATAATATATCACCTCCATGTTTTTACGGTATAACTTTTTTTATATATTTGTGAGTGACTTCCACCTCACTGATTTAGGTAGTTTATAAGTATTCCTTTGTACGGGCGATGAGATTTTTTTTAATGTATTGTTAAATTTATTTTTTTAGTAATATGCCGAGTATCCTATTGTAATTCACAGTATTTCATTGCAATATTCATCATATATTTGTATATAATGACTAGTAAAATATGCAATCTACAAACTAACCTATATTGTTTACTCTATACCTATACAAGCTCATACAAAAACACCCAAAGGTGATATATTATTGGCCAGTACTGTATGTACCTATAAAATAATGCTGGATGATGAGTAGGTACAGGTAAAACATAGTCATCAGGAGGTTATAATCATCATCAAGCTATTTTCATCCCATTTCTAGGCCAAAGTCTAATGGTTCCCTATACTTGGCCTTACTGAATAGAATAAAATAGAACATTTATTCACACATCAATACATTTGAAACAGATAACAAATTTAAATTAAAACAAAGAAATTGATTGCCGAAATAGTCTCCTCTCAGAATGCAATTGGCACGACTAGCGTGGTCAACGGCGCTGGTTCTTGTCAAGCCAGTAATGACTTACTTTAGGTGAAGTTTGCATGATATATAATTGGGCAATGTCGAGCACGTGGTGTGTAAACTTTGTTAGTTTTCGCATATAAGAGTAGGGTTTGCCCTAATATTTTTTCTTTACGCTAGACACAGACTGTATGGTACAAATGGGTATGAACCTACGTTTTCTGGTTTGAATGTGCCCTTCTACCACGACAGCTTCCACAGATTAATATACATAGCCTGTATACTAACAAAAAAAACCAATATTTTTCATCTAAATTACTGGGAGCAAAGTACAAGTATATAATATACGAGAGTTATAATATTAAAATGAACTTTCTTTAGAAGTAAGCTGTGCTTAGTTGGCGAACGTATCGCGATGTTAAACGTTACAAGGAAAGTTTGGAGGAGGTTCGAAACTACTGCTTATTTAGCGATACTGGTATGAAAACGCTGTGAACATTATTATTACTTTACAGTGCTGGTGCGCAAAGGAAGGTAAAATTATGTTTACACTGAAAACTACGTTGAAAATTATTGTACGTGTATACTAGAAACGTTTGCTGCTTTTCTTATTTATTAAGGGTCTATAACGCACCCCCACAACTATACACTCTCTACTTAGTTAACTAACCCACTCATAAACCAAAACTACTCATTGTCTAAACTAACTATTACCCGTCTACCCCAGAAATCGAAGATGAGACCCCATAAACCCCGAAAATGTAATTTCAATCAGCAAATAGCACACAGGGATCATTTGTGATTTTGGGGAGGTCATTGATGTAAATAAGGAAAAGCAAACATCCAATAACGCTTCCTTGCGGGATAGAAGCGTTAAGAGTTTCAAAATTCGATTTTACATTTTCTATTTGCGCAGTTGCAAAGTTAAAGTGTTCTATCTCAACTAGTTGCTTTCTATCTTTTAGGTAAGGTTTTAGCCATCCGAAAGCAGTTCCGCGAATTCCTATCCCATATATTGTATTTAATAATATGTCGTACTGTACCTTATCATAAGCTTTTGTCATATCCAAAAGTATGCCAGTGGCATATTGTTTCGAGTTTAAAATTTCTCGCTCGCTTATTAGTACCGAATTTATCCGTATCACTCTAATAACATGAAAACGAAATTATAGAACCTTCCTGTAAATTTACATAAGCATATCGATGACCTGTGGAATAAACACATAATGTCCTGAAAAATTACACAGTAAATCACACTGTAATGAAAAATCCACTCACCAAGACTCGAGCGTTTCTTTCTTGAGTTCATAAACTATGTCGTTGACATACTTTTAATATTTAAATACTTCCCTATGTACCTATGGCATCTGCCTAACTCACTTCGACACAAAATACACTTACAGCGCTGGAATCATCGAAAAACTTATGGGATTGGTTGGCACGATTACGTTTCAACCCATGAGTTTTTCAACGCTATCAAAAATTGATTATAGTACACACATGCAATTATAATAAGGATTTAATGGAACTTCGAATTGATAATCTCAGGTCTAGTTACTTTATAAAATTAATTAATTATTAACTGTTATCAGCAAATTAAAACTGCTAGGTATTTATTTTAAGATTTAAATCAATTGGATTTACTTGGTTTTCTCTAAACTGAAATGAAAGTTGGCTATTTATTCTGTTACTTGCTCCTATCTTAGTATATAGAACGATATCGCTCACCACCCGGAAGATCTCTCTCTACAGCTCTCCTACCGCGGCTCCTTACTGCTGCATCTTCTTACTGCTCGTTCCACCACCCCACACGTTTTCGACCACCACGAAGTCTATAAAAAAAAATCCAATAAAAATTATATCTATCTATCTATACTAACTAGGTGCAATGCAATGCAATGCAAACCGGTTAACCGAAAAACCGGTTAACCGAGACATTTTAAGTTCGGTTTAAAACCGATTTTTGGGACCAACAACTGGTTAATAACCGAAATTATATTTATCATATGAAACGACCTAAAAATGTATAAAATATCTTTAAAGTTAAATTATTTTAAATGTAATGTAATCGTTATGTATTATTTATTAGTTTTCAATGTGAAAACCATACTAACATTTTTTTGGAATTTGTTAATGCCATCCTTATTATTTTTTGTGTCAGTCAGTGTCATCTCCCTGACAGTAGTTAGAATACTTGTAAAGTAAACGTAATATCCGCGATGAAACAAACAGCATTTAATTTTACTCAAAAACGGAATAATGAGCGAAACCTTAATTAAATTAGTTACACATTTATAACAAATTAACTTAAGTTCATAGCGCGATAATGATAACATAGATGTACCTAAGCATACCAATCGCCTCGTACAGAGCTAAAAAAGTCAGTAAACACATACGGTGTATTGATGTTAAGTGAAACATTCCAAAAATAGGGAATATTACGCGAAACGCCAGGGCGCCACTACCACAATCTGAGGGTCTATCACGAAACAAGAAAATGGAAATTTCGTTATCTCTGTCACTCTTGCATATTCGAGCGATAAAGAGGCAGATAGCGAAATTTCGGATTTGTGTTTCCCGGTAGGTCATCTGTAAACAAACCGCCTTGATGCATCAATGTCATATTTTATTATCTCTTAAAACTTGTCAAAAACCTGTTAAAGGTACAATATGTATAAGTTACTCTATGGTTTACTAAAAGGCTAGTCCTGCACTCTGGTGGCAGAACATTGCAGTAATATCCCCTATTGATCGCAGAACACTTTTGTAGCCTACCATTATTTAATTAATCCGCACTGGACCTGGTGATAGTGGTGATATATGGCGTCAAATTCATAGTATTTATATTAATCCAAAGTACTAGAAGTTGTTCATTTTTAAGACAGATTTGTCCCCTACCCATAAGACTGGGATACTAACTTTAACAGGAGATATTAGTATTTTTTCTACATTATAATTATTAAGATATTAAGAGGAGACCAGATATCTCTCCAAAAAACCCTTAAATAAATTGCCATTGGCGTATTTTTTTTTGTAAATGTGATGTAAGACTCACGCATGTGCAGCATTATCGTTGGTTTGTGATTGTGATACGACTGTGCAAGAAGTGAGGGAAATGAATAACTAGACCAACACAAAAACATAAACTACAAAACTGTTACCTAGTCAACTACCCAGTTTACCTACCACCAATTTTTTTTCTTATTTTATGATCTTTTCATTATGTGCCATATCGAAATTGAATACTTAATTCCTCCTCTATACTATCGTGCTCGCCATGCAGTCATCGTCTATCATCGCCGATACTGTAGAGGAGCCATAAAGTAAAGCAGAACATCGAATTAGAACCCTAAAGCGCTGAAAAATATTCAGAAATAATGTTTTACAATGTTGGCCGTAAAACCGGTTTTTAACCGGTTAACAGGTTTGTGTCATGTTTTTCGGTTAATAACTGGTTTTGAATTTTGTCCGGTTTTTGCATTCCCTATGCCTAATATTGTACAATTTAAAACTTCCGCTTACTGAAGATTTTAAGGGGATATATAATGACGTTTCAAATCAACAGATATACCAATTGATTCTACATGACTGTCAACCATACGTTAACGTTGACGAAACACCAATCCGAGCTAAGTGCCCCGCCTTGTATCCCAATTCCTTGGATTTATTATCCTACTATAAATTTCCACGGCCCTTTTCGGGGCCATTAAATATCCCAAAAATCATCTTACCACACCACGAAATATAGTCATTTGTCGGGTTTTATTTTCATTTTATTGTTTCGAAATAAGAGAATGAGGTTAGGTAATGGACCGTGCGGATTCAGTTTTACGAGCGGCCAGGAAACTGAACTAAACGCCCTTGAGCACTAAAGTTTTGAGTGCTAAGGTATGTCGTTGTTCGGACACGCGCAAGCGAAATTTGTAGTTGACGGTAATGACGGTTGAAGTAGAAGCAAGTTACAAGCTATTTTTATAGAAATAATTAAATCTGCATTATCATACAATAATTTAAGGTTAAAAAAACTTACCTGAAGTGAAGTTTGACCATAATTATACGAGACGTTACATCCGAAAAGATTTGTATTCTGTAAAGACGATAAAAAACAATTTTTAAGTCTCTGAACATATAGACCTGTACCGCTGGCTAATAGGCTCGCTATGCCGCTGGACTAGTGTTTTTAAGTCACAGCCGGGCTAGCACATGATTGGCGCGAGAGTATCTCGCCGCGACATAGACTACCCGTCCTCCTTTAATTCATACAGTTAGTAAAAGACGGGTAGTCTATCTCGCGGCGAGATACTGTCGCGCCAATCATGTGCTCGGCCTACTGGTAGGCTCGCTATATCGCTGGACTGACAGTTTTGAGTCACTGGGCATAGACACGCTATGACGCGGGACTGTAAGTTGGCATACCTAGCATAGCTTAGAATCGGTCGAGTAACTATTTATTATCTAACACCCATGTTATTCGATAAAAATCTTTTGTTTACAAAACGGTTACTAAGTAAAATGTTAATTTTAATAAAGTTCGTTGTTTACTTATAAAGTAAACAACGAACATTGATAATCCGGTTATAAAAAATAATCTTTGTTTATTTAGGTTCGTTCGAGTTGAATCGAAGCATAATTTTTTTTTCAATCTAGGGGGGTAGATTTTATTTATCACGCATACCACAGTATTTTCTCATACTAATTAATTTATGATAGTTTGAATTAATTAGGTAAGTACTTGTGGTGACTACAACTCCACACTACCAACTTCTCCAGCGGGCCCGAAGTCAGGCGACGGCGAGAGCGGCCGGCAGCCTGGCGGTCCCTGGCTGTGACGTCACGCCCCCACCGCGGCGCGGCCGCCCGGAGCTCAGTGCGTCGCCTGCGCTTGAACAGAGGCTCCCAGAGATTCGCACTAAACGCACGCCGCTTTTCTCCGCGTTATCGCTAGCCTCTGCTTGCGCGCGTTACGCTAACAACAACTATAATAATTGTACATAGCTTCTTTCTGTCGCCTAAACTTCTTCCGCTCTTTGCACGCGTTTGTAAACTACGTTTCTTAATTATTATAAACTTTATATGGATCTCCGAGTTTGATTTCTACACCGCTGAATAGGAATCCATATTGGTGACCCCACAGCTTCTGAACGCCTTTGAAAGATGTAAGTCCAGTTTATCAAAAGCTACTTTACTGTCTCATCCTGTCCAAGACGCTCCGCTAGCTCTAGTCACAGATGCTTCCAATACAGCCATAGGGTCGGTAATTGAGCAGCAAATAGCTGGACAGTCGCAACCTCTGGCGTTCTTTTCAAAGAAATTGAACAATGCACAGAAACAGTACAGCGCTTACGACCGTGAACTGTTGGCGATTTATGAGAGCATAAAGCATTTCCGCCACATGATCGAGGGACGGCATTTCGTAATCTATACGGACCACAAACCGATTACGTTTGCATTCACACAAAAGGACCGTACCTGTTCTCCTCGTCAGTTCAACTACCTCGACCTAATTTCTCAATTTACAACAGACATTCGGCATATTTCAGGAAAGGATAATCTGACTGCCGATGCCCTCTCTAGGATAGAAGCCATTTCAACACCTGTCGACCTGGAGGAATTAGCACGCCGGCAGCAGAACGATGCCGAGTTGCAGAACCTTATGTCGAGCGGTTCCTCACTACAGCTAAAACGTGTACCAATACAAGGTATGAATGTTTCCATAACTTGCGATGTCTCTCAGTCGAAGCCACGACCGTTCATCACAAAGGAACTACGCCACCAAGTGTTCCAGTCTGTCCACGGAATGAGTCATCCAGGCGCGAGAACTACGACCAAACTGGTAACAGACAGATTCGTTTGGCCCTCCGTGCGCAAGGACTCGCGAACCTGGGTCCAGAGCTGTGAATCATGCCAACGCGCGAAAGTCCAGAGACACACTTCTGCACCCCTGGGAAATTTCGAACTGACAGGAACCAGGTTTTCTCATGTTCACATAGACCTCGTGGGACCCCTGCCATCTTCGTGCGACTACCGATATTGTTTAACCGCTATAGACCGATTTACACGCTGGCCGGAAGTCGTACCGCTGCAAAACATCAGCGCTGAGACGGTAGCTAAAGCATTTTGTAATACATGGATTTCAAGGTTTGGTTGTCCACAGATCGTGACCACTGACCAAGGTCGGCAGTTCGAATCCCATCTATTTAAAGAACTCTCCAAGCTGTGTGGTATTCAACTCCAACGCACCACAGCGTACCATCCTGCTGCGAATGGAATGTGCGAGAGGCTGCACCGTACTTTAAAGGCCGCTATAATGGCCCACAATGAGATACGATGGACAGACGTCCTACCCATCGTGCTCTTGGGCCTACGAACGGCGTGGAAGGAAGACTTACACTGTTCAGCGGCAGAAATGGTCTATGGTGAGCCTCTGAGGATACCTGGTGAGTTTTTACAACCACATTCTGCAAATAAGGTCCAGCCAGTAGATTTCGTTTCCCACCTGAGGCAGCACATAGCTAAAATCAGACCTGCTCCTGTTTCAAGGCACGGTACGAAGTCAGTTTTTGTTCATAAAGACCTCAAAACCTCTAGCCATGTATTTTTAAGAAAAGACCATCTCAGAGGGTCCTTGGAAGCTCCGTACACAGGTCCACTGAAAGTCTTGAAGCGAACCGATAAAACTCTTACTCTAGACCTACAAAGAGGACCAGTGACAGTTTCGATCGACAGAGTCAAACCAGCTTATGTGTTGACAGACGACAACTCACCTCAATCCCAAGTTAACGTCTGCCCGTCTCAACCCGTCAGGACAACACGCTCGGGCAGAAAAGTAACTTTTCCTGATTTTTATGTCGCAGGGCCATAAATCTCCAAGGGGGGTGGTGTGGTGACTACAACTCCACACTACCAACTTCTCCAGCGGGCCCGAAGTCAGGCGACGGCGAGAGCGGCCGGCAGCCTGGCGGTCCCTGGCTGTGACGTCACGCCCCCACCGCGGCGCGGCCGCCCGGAGCTCAGTGCGTCGCCTGCGCTTGAACAGAGGCTCCCAGAGATTCGCACTAAACGCACGCCGCTTTTCTCCGCGTTATCGCTAGCCTCTGCTTGCGCGCGTTACGCTAACAACAACTATAATAATTGTACATAGCTTCTTTCTGTCGCCTAAACTTCTTCCGCTCTTTGCACGCGTTTGTAAACTACGTTTCTTAATTATTATAAACTTTATATGGATCTCCGAGTTTGATTTCTACACCGCTGAATAGGAATCCATATACTTAATATTGTTCAAAAAGAATGTGTGAAAAGAATGTGTGAAAAAGAATTATGCTGCCATACATGAAACTGTCAATACATGAATATGTCTTTATCTTACCCCTGGTCGCTCGGTTTCATGTCTATAACTACTATGTCTATGGGTTCTTTATGCGGGGTAAGACAAAAAATCGTCCGTATGCCGAAGCATTACGGGCGACTTTTCATCTTACCCCGCATGGAGAACCCGTTCAATCTTATCCCAACGCACCCTAATTCGGGAAAAACAGAAGCAAACAGTCACTTTTAAGGAGCTTGCCATCTATATCATCTGGTAATTAATTAATGAGCAAAAAAAGTTCGCGATGTCGCCAGCTAGACCAACTTCGCACATTATTCAAAACTTATTCCTTTGCCATTGAAGTTGCCGCCCGTTTTCATTAAATTATAACTTTTAATTAGCCGGATTTTGTACTCTTTTAAGAATATGAGATAACAAATGCAGAATACTGATGCTAACAGCTTTTAAAGTAGTTTTGTAATTAAGTTTATTAAATAGTTCATTTTTCTTTCTTAGCGACTTATCCAGTATTAAGCTAAGTGGAAGACAGTGCTCTTTGGTTTCTTGTGAAAATTTGTAAAGTCTAAGTAAAGCACGTTATTTCCGTCCTTATAGACATTCTAAGGTGGTTTAGGATGTGAAGACCATCCAAGAGTAAGCTTCTTCAAACTTCAGGACTGTCTCAATCAGTTTAATTCCTATGTTACATACCGACACATGTTTTTAGGGTTCCGTACTCAAAGAGTAAAAACAGGACCCTATTACTAAGACACCACTGTCCGTCTGTCTGTCCGTCTGTCTGTTTGTCCTTCGGTCATGCTGTATCTCATGAACCGTGATAGCTAGACAGTTGAAACTTTCACAGATGTTGTATTTCTATTGCCGCTATAACAACAAATATTGAAAACAGAATAAAATAAATATTTAAATGGGGCTCCCATACAACAAACGTGATTTTTTCGCCGTTTTTTGCGTTATGGTACGGAACCCTACGTGCACGAGTCTGACTCGCACTTGGCCGGTTTTTAGTTTAATACGAATTTATCGATGATTACTTTAATATAGCACTGCGTCACTGGATCAATTTAAATCAGGCCCCAGGTTCAAAAACTACCTTCCAATTTCCCTTTCTCAAGCATAAAACATACCCAAAATGAACAATAGGCTTGTCCCGCACAATCACAGTGTGGTCACCGAGTCTTGAGTCCCTAATAGTCAGTAGATTTACGGTCACCCTATAAATCTGAAAGGGATTGTTAGCCACAGTCTAAAAAGCTTATGTGGATGGACCGACTTTACTTTATTATTCATTAATGGTAATTTTATGAAATCCATAAAAAGAAAATGGAATATTATACTTTATAGCTGCGGTAAAAATAGTCTTAGGCGGTTTTGATTTCCTAAAAAGTCCAGTTAAATGAATGGAAGCTCAAACAATTGTCAGTATAAATTATTTGCTATTTTTAAATTAGACACGTTCATACGTTTCCGTGAAAACACGATGGAAAATTATTATGTAGTACATAATAACTCCCTCTAACGATTAGACAAGCCCCAAACAAGCTGACTTTCAAACGAATGCTCTACAAGCACCTGCTAGATACTGTCTAGTGGGACCCCCTCCCCCCTACCCGCACATGCAAATATATATTTATGTATATTATATGATAAATTTGTATATGTATTTATATTGTTTATTTATGTAGTTTATAAAGGTATTATAGTATATAAATATTACTAGTTTGTATATTGGCGTTAGTATTAGAATTTATATTTAGAATTTTTCTTTTCGCATCGCACTGCACCCACCTAACAATTTCTGTTTGGCCCAGTGGTTGACTGGTAGAGAATGCCTCAAGGCATTAAGTCCGCCTTTTGTACTTGTTCTTGTGCAATAAAGTTTAAAATAAATAAATAAAATACATCTGTAGAACTTTTACATAAGTACAAAACTTGATACTTGCTCTATTTTCTCGGGCGAGATGCACCGAGAGCTATATCAAGGCAAGGTTTTTAAATCGAATTCCTCAGCTTCGTACACGTAGAAAAATTTGGGTATGAGCAATTTGGTCTAAGAGAATACATATTTATTTTAAAGCTGTCTAGTCTAAAAAGCTATGTAATTATTATCGATACAGCGAGATATATAGTATAAATCTATGTTAAATCCATCTAGTCTAAAAAAATGTAACCGATACAGCGAGATCTCTCTTATGGATGTACGGGAAGTATGTGGTAAGTAAAACGTTTACCTCCTCATCCTGAGATATGCACAAGCAATTTGATACAATTTTAGAAATGTCTAAAGTAAATTCCAGGTTTTGGGGTAAATTTTTTCATACTCTAAGAACAAATTAAATTACTTTCTATAAAAATATTAGAATTTTTTCAATCGCTCTATTTCGGTTTAAGCATACGGCCCGCCTGATGTTAAGCAGTCTCCGTCGCCTGCAACTCCAGGGGAGTTACATGCGCGTTGCCGACCCTAACACTCCGCACCCTCGTAGTACTCTAGCAACTTTACTCACCGGCAGGAACACAACACTATGGAGTAGGGTCTAGTGTTATTTATACATTTATTTACACGTTTTAATATAGTTACACTTATACGATACACGTTCGTGCTTTTTAATGCATTACGCGAATCTGTCAATTGATCCAAGGTGGCAATAAATGGAAACTGACATTAGTGAATGTATATGGATTATTTTCTCTTTGGTCCATGATCACCAAAGAGAAAGAATCCATCAAAGAGTAGTATAATACGTTCACGTTAGAAGACATGAGGCCACATAAGCACGAGGGCTTAAAAAGCGTTGCGTGTGTCGCATCCATAAGTAAGAGCGAGAAAGAGATATCGCTTTCTCGGTCTTACTTATGGGTGCGTTACGCACGTAACGCTTTTTAAGCTCTCGTGCGTATGGGGCCTTAGAAAAGCGGTAGCCTATTCTTAAATTAATAAAAGTAATGCCACATATGACTGAGACCTTGTTTACGAAGAAGAAAAGACCTTGACCATTTTTGACAGCTTTCAACATCAAATTATTCTGTAATCCGTGTGTATTTTCGTTGCATGTTATAAATTTCATGCAATAAAATGAACGCTAAAGTGCTTGGTGTAGTTATATATTTTGTATTAAATTTGAAATCGTGTGTAGGAGCAAAGTATACCAACTATAGCTTGATTACTGTGCGTACAGAGACTAGAAGTCAGCTGAAATACCTTCATATTTTAGAAAATCAAAAATACATGGATATGATTTTTTGTCAGAAACCCTACAAGGTAACAATATTATGTACTTTAACGGGACTTAATCGCGTATACTCAAGTTTAACTTTTAAAAATTACCTCCGACGTTTCGACTCGAGGACGACATTGTCCCCGTGGTCTCGGACTCGGAGGAAGACTGCCTAAAGTTGAGATCAACGTCTTCTAGCTGCGCGAGTTTTTCGAACTACCTGCACTTGGTGTTAAGGTAAGACTGTTGAGTGCATTGTAAAATTAACCAGAAAACTATAAAAATAAGATAATATAGTGAGCAGACGTGAATACTAGTTTTAAGGTCTATTAATCTACCTATGTTTTATTTCTAATAATCAGTAATCGCGGCCATTCGGTTGCCACGAGAAGTAAAAGACAACGTTATTGGGGGTTAACTGGCGCAGCATAATCAGATTACGAAGCTACAGAAGTTATGGAAAAAAATAGATTAAGCTATCTTCTTGCGATTTAATATACATTTCTTTCAGTTGGGACACAATGTTGAAGTGGTGGTTGGTCCAGTGGACTTGCAAATGTTCAAAAACAGGGCGGAACACTATAATTTAAATTATACGATACTGATGACTGATATTCAAAGGTAAGGTTCAGTTTTTGATGGCAAAGACATAATAGATCAAGTTCTGTACAGATCAAACGAAGTGATAGTAGGCCATACGGTCTACCGATTTGCACACTTGATTGCTGCGTTCATTTCGAACCATTAATTTACGATAAACGCATGGGTAGACCTTACGATCTTCTATTCAATTTTACTGAAGGCAATATCGTGTAATATTTTGACTAGTTTGATATAAATCGCTGTTCAAATTTCGTCTACTACCTAATTTCAGGGCATTCGACAATCAATCCGTATCAAGCTACAAACTCTTTCAACTTGATGCCTTTTCTTTTGATCACTACCATCAACTAGAAGATATTTACCAGTGGTTGATAGATTTGAATCAAAACAAAACTGTCCCCATGTTACGTCACATGTCAATAGGAAAATCAGCAGATGGCAGGGATATTTCCATGGTCAATATTAACTTAGATTCAAGTTTTCGCAAGCCAAAGGTAATTTGTTTATAATTTGTGTATAAGTAAAGAGAATAGACACAATGTTACTTGTATGGTACTGCTCGGACGAATTGAGAATAATATTTTTGGTGGGTGCCTTTTATCCCTATCGTTAACCTTTTCTTGACATAAAGTCAGTACAATTTGTGCCCCATGCCATGACTTGATGTGTTATACGGATTCTTTACGTGCAATTTGTCGCTAGAGGTTGATGACACTTTGTTACTTCCTTGACGGGGCGGCGAAAAGGTTAAAAATAAACTATAAATATCCTTTACACTTTATTATTTCAAGGTGATAGTAGAGGGAGGAATTCATGGACAAGAATGGGCTGCAGTGGTATTTGTGACTTACTTAATCAACGAATTAGCGCAAGCTGACACGTCGGAAGACTATGAATGGAAGAAATTAGCGAATACCTACGATTGGTATTTGATACCAGTACTCAATCCTGATGGATATGAGTATACGCATAAACAGGCAAGTGTACGATTCTTACTCTTTTAATTTACCTTAAAGGACCTGCCTCTACACATTCTCTACCGTCCTTCAGACCACGTTACCCCTTCATAACGTAACTACTGCCATATTTGGCCAATATTTGACTTTTTTATACTGTAAGGGTTTCGTGTTGCATGCTTGATGGTGAAGAAGCTTGCCACAGCTTCGGCATAGTATAAACAGGGCAAAGTATGTTATCTTTATACAACGCACCGCGCGTGACTTGTATGTGTGCGCGACTTTTGTATCTACGGTCGCCGCACGCACATTCAAACAAAATCTGAAGATTTTAGATACAAGTCGCGCACACATACAAGTCGCGTGCGGTGCGTTTGTATGAAGATAACATACTTTGCCCTGTTTATACTATGGCTTCGGAGAGTGTACACCCAAGCCAAGGATATAAATTATCCACGTGATTATAGGCTACGGTGTCTGTTTATCATTGAAAGGTCCGTATATATAAGAACTTAAAACTTAACTAATCATACAAAAATTCCCAGGATCGCCTATGGAGAAAGAATAGGAACCAAAACGCTTCAGTGGATTTGAATCGAAATTTTGACGAAAGTTTTGGAAGTAAGTTTTTTATGGAATTCTAATTTCATTAAAATATAGATTATAATTTCCGAGCAAAATTACTGTGACCTACAGGCAAACAGACGGACATTGATGAAACTATAAGGGTTCCGTATTTGCCAATTCGGCTACTGATCCCTAAAAACAACGAATACGTAAATAACAGTATATTATTATCCATTTCCAGCATTACCATCTGAATGCTTATTCTGTATCAACTTGTGAAAATGACTTTTAGTAATTTAATTACCTACAGGAATTAGTAATTAAGTTAAGTTAATAAAAATGTTAGCCTACAAAATAAAACATGCTAAGAAAATGCAATTTTGATTTGTCAAAATACAATTTACTTTTAGGTAAAAAACTTTCTTATAAACCTCTGGGCGGTTAGTTGTTGTAGTAGTGTTGTTGTCTGGCCTTTAGCTCGTCGCGCTTAGCGTCGAGTTCTGTGCGCCGCCTAGCTTCAAACTGACGCACCTGCATCTGCACAATATGCCTCCAACGTAGAGGAAATTAAATTTTTGCTAAAAACTTATTTTTAGAATATGGATCCAGTCCAGAGCCAAGCAGCGACAGTTACTGCGGACCATACCCTTTTTCGGAGCCAGAGACTAAGGCACTATCATCTTTCATCTTGCCTATTCGCAAAGAAGTGAAATATTACTTCGCTATTCACGCTTATGGGCAGAGGATTATTATTCCGTATGAGGACAGAATACAGCACTTGGACAATTTTGGAGAAATGGTAATGCTAATGTAATGACGATGATGTAATGATGTAATGTAATTGACGACCGGTCTGGCCTAGTGGGTAGTGCCCCTGCCTGTGAAGCCGATGGTCCTGGGATCGAATCCCGGTAAGGGCATTTATTTGTGCGATGAGCACAGATATTTGTTCGTGAGTCATGGGTGTTTTCTATGTATTTAAGTATTTATTATTATATATATCGTTGTCTGAGTTACCCATAACACAAGCCTCCTTGGGCTTACCGTGGGACTTAGTCAATCTGTGTAAGAATGTCCTATAATATTTATTTATTTATTTATTATTTTTAATGTAATGACTTCTTCTTATTAAAGGCCGGCAACGCATTTGCAACTCCTCTGATGTGTCCATGGGCGCAATCTTTGGTATCCTTTGTTGTACCTTGTAAAACCGTTCGAACTCAAGTCTTTTCTTGACCGTGTGTGTAAAGGGGCCCACTGATTACCAGTCCGCCGGACGATATCGGCCTGTCAGTTGTTCGGAACTGTCAAATTTTTGTTCTGACAGGCTGATATCGTCCGGCAGACTGATAATCAGTGGGCCCCTTTAGTGTGCTTTACTGATTTGCAGTTTGAGAGATTCCAAACTTGCGAAATATCTAATTGAAAAATTTCGGAATCTTGTCCTGTTTTTGAATGGGGATCGAAATTTCCCGTTTACAAAATGAAAGTTTTTCTTTGAATTTTCCCGAAATATTCGAGAATTTTTCCAAATTTTTTGAAACTTTCTGCAACTTGACTTTACAGGAGAATTACAGCCGACAAGCGATACGGAAAATGTACTTACGAACCCAAGTTAAATTTTGCACTGGAACTGTGTATGATACTATGGGTGAGTTAAGATTATAATCACACATTATGCGTATTCCACGCCGTGTCCTAATAATCCAAGGTCAAAGTTAAACAACCAAATGTAGTAGGTATTTAGATAATTTATTATTTAAGATTAAGTAAGCTGCAAAACTGCATGGACACATTATGAACCGAATTCATGCATAAAATGTCCATGCAATTCTGCAGCCGGGTGTACCCAGTATACCCATGTTTACCCAGTTAATATTAGGCTGTAGTATTTATACATTTGCTACCGTAAAATCACCCCTCTATAGCCTAAAGGCTCCAAACTATGGTCTAAAATCAACTCTAATCTCTTCGTTCTCTTGTTTGAATAACGTAGTTTATAGGGCAAAAATATTTTTATATTTTTTAGCTTTATCGCGTTTATCTTTACTTGAAAATAGTTGTATTGTATAACCGATTTTGCATGTACAACGAGCCTTTTAATTATGGTTCATTATTTTTGTATGTGGGTATTTTTGCACATTGTAGCTTTTCCTCAGTCACCCGTTGACCACTAACGCTGTAAAGAGTTCGAAATGTCGGGATGTATTATAAATTAAATGTACGCGATATAAAACGTTTTCATAGTTTTATTTCATGAGTAACTATGGCGGTAACCGAAGACGATATCAAAAATATTTTTAATAAATGACAGGAAAACTAAGACAAAACCAAAAGAACTGTTAAATACATAATTGATACTTAATTATGTATTTAACAGAACAAAAAAAACTTGTGGTTCATAGTTGTAGTACCTATAGTTGGGTGATTTAACTGTATTTTTCATGTCATTATATGATATCACTGTAAATGTTGTATTGTGTAATGTTGTTTGAGGCCTACTTGTGGAATTTTTGATTTATGACAAAAAAAATAACCATGCGTTCAAACAACGGTTTTGATAATTTTGCTTTTCATTCCCAGGTATAAGAATGTCAGGAACTAGCGCGAGTTGGGTGAAAAAACAAATGAAAGTTAAGTAAGTGAAATGTGTTTTATTCTGCTACTAGCTTTTGCCCGCGACTTCGTCTGCGTGGACTTAGTAACCCCAGCTAGAGTAAGAATAGCGCCTGAAGAAAGTCTTATAGCAATCATTCAATTTGAGCATATTATGCACAAAAAAAACGAAAACGACCACGGTGTATTACAACACCCCTGGAGCCGCCTGTGTGCAGGCCTCAGACAAAGTCCAGTCTGCATCGGACTGTACCTCTCTACTTCAGCCCATCGCCACAGGTCTTTTAACACTATTCGGAGTCCAAATTCGGAAGCAGTCAGGTGCGCAGGAGATATTCCAGTGCACAAACGTACGCGCAAACGCAGGTGCACTTACTCGTCCTCACCCATCTTGACCCAGTGGAACGGAGAACCGATACGACCGGAGATGAGTTCAGATGATGTGTCTGGCCGATGATATCTATATGCCCTCTATCATCGCCCTAGGCCATCCACATTGCCTTGTTATCCCGCCGGGTCCGCCAAGCTCGAATACATATCTGCGTTGAGTTGCCTTCGCCACCGGGATAAACTTTATGCATAAGAAGCGGGAGGGTTCCACTGTTAACCTACCAGAGGCAGGGTCCCCTCACTAGTTTAGCCCGCGAACCGACGCGGTTTACCGGGGTGTGGCCGCTGCATGCATAACAGCTTCTTGGAGCCACTAGTGAGAGTATGGGACGCAATCAGTTGAGCACCAGTGCCTTTGATAGGCCGGTTGTTGGCGCTACAGATAGACGGCCCACACACACCCCAAACAACAAACTTCTTGCTATTAAACAACAGCAAAACAAGCGTGCGGCTGGCGTCGACTTTATACCAGGAGAACTGATTAAATACGGCGGCGAGGAGTTGCAATCAGCTATGTGGAAACTTTTTGTTCTTATATGGGAGAAGGAACGAGTCCCTCATGACTTCAAGGTCTCTCGCATAAGGGCATTATATAAGAACAAAGGTGACCGTTCTGATTGCAACTCTTACCGTGGTATTTCGTTGTTATCGGTCCCCGGGAAAGTCTTTGCCAGAGTCTTGCTGAACCGCCTAATGGATATATCCGAAAAAATACTTCCAGAGACCCAGTTTGGCTTCCGGCCGGACCGAGGCACCTGTGAAGCTATATTCTCAGTGCGTCAGCTAGAAGAGAAGAGCAGAGAGCAAGGTCGTCAACTGTTTCTCTGCTTTGTTGACTTCGAGAAGGCATTTGACAGCGTGCCTCGTGAAGCCCTCTGGATAGTTCTGAGCAGGCTTGGATGCACGGAGAAGTTTGTAAGGCTAGTGAGACTCCTACATGACGACATGAAGTGCTGCGTTGCTACCGACGACGAGCAATCGGACTTCTTCCGCGTTACGTGCGGGGTGAAGCAAGGTTGCGTCCTAGCACCCACTCTGTTCGCATTGTATTTTTCGGTCGTAGTCCGAGAAGTCTTACTCACATGCTCTGAAGGTGTTCGCGTCCGCTATCGCATTGACGGCAACATTTTCAATCTGGCCAGGTTTAAAGCACGCACAAAAGTCTCATACGCAGTGATCACAGAGATCATGTATGCAGACGACTTGTGCTTTGTGACTGAGTCCCCGGAAGGCATGCAACAGCTCATGTCCAGCTTCGACGAGTCCTGTCGCAAATTTGGGCTCAAGATCAGTGTCAAGAAGACTGAGGTGATGTCGCTGGACGTTCTCAGTCATCAGACTCTGGTCGTTAGACTCGGCGAGGACCAGCTGAAGCAGGTAGACAAGTTCCGCTACCTAGGGAGCACGTTAACATCCAAGTGCGACCTTGATGCTGAAATTAACTGCAGGATCGGGGCTGCGGCTGCAGCTTTTGGCAAGTTAGACCACAAGGTCCTCAGCTCACATGACTTAAAACTGGCCACTAAGATATCCGTTTATGTGGCAGTCGTGCTGCCTAACCTTCTATACTCCGCTGAGACGTGGACCGTTTATCGCCGCCATATTCGCATGTTGGATCGGTTCCACCTCAGATGCCTACGCAAGATACTGAAGATCCGATGGTCTGATCGTGTTCGGAATACCGAAGTACTGCGTAGAGCAAATGTGGGTGGTATCGAGGTATACCTCATGCGACGTCAGCTTCGGTGGTGTGGTCACGTTTCACGGATGAACGACCAGCGTGTGGCTAAGCGCATCTTTTATTCTGAGCTTGAGGAGGGCAAGCGGAAACAGGGCGGCCAATTCCTCAGGTACAAAGATGTGCTTAAGCGGCACATGAAAAAGTGTCGTATAGAGCCCTCGCGATGGGGGCAGCGGGCAGCCATACGAACAGAATGGCGGGATACAATAAATGCCCGGGTGGCTGAATTCGAATCGCGACGGCGCTTAGAGCTGGATTCCAAGCGCGACGAAATAAAGGCCAGACCACCTGCGGCAATACATTATAATTACTCAAATGGTGTGCTCACATGCCCGCAATGCTCGCGAACTTTTGGAAACAAAATCGGCTACGTCAGCCACTTGCGAGCACACCAGAGACAACAATAACGGAGTTGACAGCAGTCGCCGTGGCCGAATCGGCCGTGGGAGTTATTATTATTATTATTATGCACACAAATATTAGGCAACTCATTAATTATCTCAATTCCACCATGATTCCACCCCGCTTTTCACCCTCTTAAGGGATGATTTTCGGGATAAAAACTATCATATGTCCTTCCCCGGGACTCAAACTATCTCTACGCCAAATTTCAACTAAATCGGGTCAGCGGTTTAGGCGTGAAGAGGTAACACACAGACAGACAGACAGACTTTCGCATTTATAATATTAATATGGATAATAAGTATGTACGCAAGCAATATTAAACTTTTAGCCGCCACGGCCATCGTAAATAGGGTACTATCATAATAAGTTACAAGAAAGTTTGAAATTAAGGTTTTTTATGACTCTGCAAACCAGTTAAAACTTAAACCGGAAACTCAGTTTGCTTAAGTATAAAGCGTGTCCTTAGCCTTTGAACAAAGTCAAAACGTACATACATATCGATTAGGGTGTTTCGAACTATTATATAACGTATCGCAATAATCGGCACAGTAGCTACGAAGAAATACTTATACTATTGTTTAACTTTTCCGCCGCTACATTAATTAAGTAATAAAGTGTCTTCAACGACAAGCCTCAAATTGCACGTAAAAACCCTTATAACATATCAAGTCGTGGCGTGTGGGGTAAGAAATGTACTGACTTTATATCAAGTCAATGGCGGCAAAAAGGTTAACCACACGCGCATGTTTTAGCTGAGGCCCTTATAAACAAAAAAATCTGTGGTTGATTTATGGTTGTTGGTATGGTTAATTTGTGGTTGTGCGTTTATCTTTGGTGTGGTTGTTTATTTTAGATACGCCTATACAGTTCAAGTGCGTGACAACGGGACGTATGGCTACGCGCTGCCGAACGACCAGCTCCGGCCGATGTGTGAGGAGACCAAGTTGATGATACAAGAGCTCATGACTGCCAAACCGAGATACGTCAGAGCACTTTTCGGGGATGATGCAAATATGAATGGAATGTTACTCCCTCTTATGTTGTTTTGTGTTATTGTAATTGTAACATTTAAATAAATTATTTGATGATAAAATTACTTAAATACATACGAGACAGTATTTCCACCATATATGGAATCCACGAATAAATGATTCATCTATCTATCTAACCATATCCTTCATGCCTAAGGGGGCGGCAGGCGCGGGAATTGCGAGTTGAAGTCTTACCCAAGACAGTGAGTTTTCCCACTTTTCCTTTATTTCTAAGCATTGTGGTATCGTTTGCAATTTCTTTGATACTGTTTTCATAACTTGCGACAGCTACTGATTTTCATAATAAATACAAGCAGTTACGCATATAGGTAGATAAATGGTTACCTACTTAGAGATGTCGTTACAAATATAACATCTATGCTAGAAATTATTTAGTTTTTTTTTATCGTAAGTACGAATAATAATTTTGCAGCTGACTGTAATGAGAAGGTATCTAACATTTTTGAGCCCAATATACGAATATTGCATCTTTGTTGCGTGTATGGGAAATACATTATTATAGGTATAAAAGTATTATAATTAAAGTCATGTGGGGTAAGAGAAACATCGTTTATTTTACTCGGGGCAAGAGTAACACTATGAGGATTCCCTACAAGTGTTACTCTTGCGCCAGAGTTTGTCTTATCCCATCTGACCTTATCCACGATAGGTATTCAATGGAATGTAAGGTCCCCAATTTGGACCAGCGTGGGGACTATAGGACCCGATCTCTCCGGTTCATGAGAGGAGGGCATTGTCCAGCAGTAGGATGGATACAAACTGAATTAGACTATTACCTTAACATCCTTCATAAAATCGGGGGCCAAAGGAGGTGGTCGAGTTGAAGTACCTACTTACCCCGTCACGTACATACTTAGTGCGAAGGTGTAGGGGGCAGGGCAGGCAGGTAGAATACCTAGGAGCTCAATTACAAACTATATCTTAAACTTATATGTTCTGTATATTTGTTGAAAATACTGACTGAAATATAGATCAATATTGTTTTCACCTCAGCACCTCGAACAAGCCTTCTTTCGTCACTCCCTGGAGTGAGGAAAGTCGCACTTTCCTCACAAAGTAGCTTTTTAATTTAGTGAAGGCCATGAACTGCCACTTCATACTTTTATTACTATTGTTTTTTTTTTCTCTGTATTATTATGTGTAGTTCGAAATACATTTTAACCTTTAATATGTTCTCACTACTGAGGAGAAAAATTATGTGTGCAACACAAGAGCAAAGTTATTTTACATCTCGTGTTTTTGAGTCGCATAAACACTCGCAAGAAAAACCAACTTTCCTCTCTTGTTGCACAAATAACTATTTGTAAACTTTCATAAATATTTCAAACTTAATCTATTGGGCTACGGTTATATGATGTACTGTCTTTTGACAATAAAACTGATGTAATATATTTTGAAACTAATAATGATTTTTAATTTAATTATTACACTTCTTGCACTAAGTTTGTGTGAAGGAAAAAGATACGATGGATTCATGCTGCTGCGGGGTTTGCCTGCTAGCGAAGAACATTTAATTTTTTTCAAAAACGTAACGAAGAACTACGATGTGAACGTGTGGCAGCCTCCAGGTTTGGTAAACAGGCCTGTTGATTTCATAATAAGTCCTGACCATGCCGAAATCGTGAAGTCCGAAGCCAGGCATAAGAACATTTCCTTGCAAACACTACATAGTGATATACAGAGGTGAGTATTTTTGGTTATTGAGTTCTTAAAGCATTCATTGCCAGCGCAGCGCGAGCTACGCGCTACGCGTGTAGCTGATTGGAGTTTTTCCATTTTTGTAGCGAAAAGTGCTAACGAACAGAGGACCCGCCTAGCGGGCCGCTGGCAGTGAATGTGTAATGTTCTTTAAATTTGACTTTAGAATAGAAGGTCCCCAAAGGGGAAAATCCAAATACTTAGGAATGTCGGATTAATCCGAAAATCATCCATAATAATTCTATCATTTTAGAGTCCATTTTCGGAATAAAAGGACCCGTCAATCTCAAGTATTCAAAATTAACAAAATTACCACCTTAATGCTTTTAATTAAATTATCCTGTTTTATTTATGAAACAAGGTGTTCTACTTGTATATGGAAAAGTTGGGTTGGTTCAAGAAAACCGGCTGTCTGTGATAAAAAAGAAATCATTCTTCTGAGCGTCGTAAATATTAATTAGCGATATTTTTGTCATATTATGTAATTTATCTTTTGAATTTCATATTGTCGTTGGCCCTAACCACAAAGAATAATTTAATATGTTTTGTATAGTTGGTCAAAAAAATCTTGTCAGTAGAAAAACGGTCGGTGGGCCGATAACCCTTCGCGCCCGATTACTGGCAAGATTTGCTTGACCAACTATACAATAACATGCATATTTTATTCAAAATTCAAGTGCAGTTAATTTATTGCTATTTATTTCACAGCGCGCTCGACAATCAAACTGTGAACACGTACAGTAGGCGCAACACCGAATCATTTAACTGGGACAGTTATTATCGCGCAAATGATATCGTCAACTGGATGATGGATCTAAAAACACAGTACCCACATGAAATCAGCTTGTTCAGCATCGGAAAATCACTCGAAGGCAGGGATATAATGTGCATGAAGATCATCTTTAAAGGATCTAAAAGAAGGTTTGAAACAGATTTATTGGGTGTATAAACGTTTTTGTGTCACTTGTTGCCTGGATAAACTCTTAAAACCCAATTATGGTAGGTTGTAAATTTAAATAGGTACCTATTTAAATTTACCAAACATATTGTTTTGTGGTAGACCCACAATCAGCCATCTGATAAGCATAAGCTGAAATAGATATCATACACTAAAGGAAAAGTGACCAAGTCCACCGGTAGCCGAGGCGGGTTATAGTAGTGGGACTACCCACAAATCAAAATATTTCATAAAAATAATTTGATTTGTTCCCTTGTTGGATCTGATAAGCATGTTAATAGAATGTGAAAACACATTTATTCTAACAAATTACCACTATTGTCCTTTTGGCTACAGAACAGAATAATAACACAATAAATTCATCCACCCAAAAACACACAACAAAAATAATGTACTTGTTTTTAAAAGGTGACGGAAACCTCCTTCCTAGTATAGTGTCTATCTATCAATACCTATAATGAAAATTATAAAACTAAACCACAATATAACGCACACACATTTTTTGTATAAACTTTACGTGCACTTACTGTATGTTGCGACTTTTGACGCCTTTCAATTTTATGATCAGCTTTTTTTCACTACAAATACATATATACTTTCTCAGGTCCAAAGTTGTCATTGAAGGTGGTATACATGCGCGAGAGTGGATAGGGACAGCCATGGTCACGTATATCATCAATGAGCTGATCCATGCCCGTAACGGTTTGAGAGATAACAAACTGCAAGAAATCGCTTATCAGTACGAGTGGTTCATCATTCCAATATTTAATATAGATGGCTACGAATATTCGCACACAATGGTAAGCATGTTCAGGTTTTACGTGGCAACTTTTTTACTGCACTTCACAAGATGAATTTTAATATCTAGGTCGTACTGAATAACTTACTTATACTACAAGAATCAATCTAGAAATTTGAAAAGTATGCTGTTTTTACATCTGACCAATAATTCACTCATAATATAAATTCGAATTCTAAATCACAGTCATAATCTGCAGCAGGAAATGTAACTTTTTTAATCATCCTTAATTTTATTTAATTATCGTCTTCCCTTATAAATTATAATATAATACAGGATCGGATGTGGAGGAAAAATCGCCGGGGCGGGCATGGTGTCGATCTGAACCGAAACTTTGATGCGGCTTTTGGAAGTAAGATCTTAATTAATCGTATTTTTTTTTACTGAAATCACTAAACTTTACCTCAGAAACCAACGCCAACAGCTGCGCCACTGATTTATTATTTGCACTTATAGATTATTGATATTTATTAATAATACTTTATTATATATGCGAGCCTTGGGGGAGGCCTATGTCCAGCAGTGGACGTCTATCGGCTGACATGATGATGATGATATATAGGAGTCTTATAAATTGCTAAATACTATTTTTTAGCCGTTGGAGTTACATTAACCGATAAAGAATCAGAAGAATATTGCGGCCCTAAAGCATTTTCTGAACCAGAAACCAAACATATACGAAGATTTATGCAATCCACCAGCAAGCATTTGCCGATTAGCCATTACATATCATTCCATGCATATGGGCAGCTCTTTATAATACCGTACGCTTATACTACGGAACACCTTGAAAATTTTAATGAAATGGTAAGCCATGCAATGTACGATACCCATCGACCGACTGAAGCCGGGCCGCCCTGGAGCGCATTTTCAAAGTGCCAATACATTATGTATGGCAGAAGCGATGGAGTCCGTCCAGAGCCGACCGCGTCCGCGAGGAGTCGACCGACTTGCGACTTGTGAAATGCGCTCTGACTCCGCCCATTCGGTGGGAATCATACATAACTGCATACAAATTAAAAAACAAACTGCCTGATTCTAATGTTAATATACGTCAAAAATATGATCGGATTAATATCAAATTTTTGACGTATATTAAAATTAGAATCAGGCCGAAAGTTGTACTGTTGTAAAATTTTTTTTCTAGAAAACAATAGGAGACAGGGCAGCGGCACTTATTAAAAAGAGATACAGGACGGAATACACTGTAGGGACAGCATATGACACCGTGGGTAAGCTACAAACATAGCTTTTACGTACCTGAAATGTAACAGGCAGGCCAATTCGAACGTGCACTGACACCAAACCGATATTAAGTAGAATGATGTTGGAACCATTTAGTTTTATAAGTTAGCTGTCATTCGCGCGGGCGTCTTGCTCGCACTTATACTTATTAATATAGTATGAATCTTCTCAAATCATTTTAAACCTAAGACTAAGACCCTATATAATCTGTTAAACAAAAGCCATTGTTTCTTTTCTCTGAGCGCGTGGCCATTGTGTCTGAGCGCTCGCCCAAAAGAAACAATGGCTTTTGTTTAACAGGGTAGGGTTTTAGGCGTAAAAATCTGTTGAGAAGATTCATACTATACCTACCCCTTTTTTTTTTTTTTTTGTCGGAGTGGGAATGCACTTACGCACGGTGTGTGGGACTCGCCGCTCCTGTAGCCGCTCCTGGGGGAGAATTGGCCCTACCCACTAAACCCACTCCGGCGTTTCACCCTCTTGGCCGTTCGTGAGGGCGCACTGGGATCGATAACATTCCACCACGGCGCCCTCCGGCATCCCCGGCTTGTCGCCAGAGTACCCTCACAATGGAGGGGGGATCAGAAACGCTTGGTCCCCCCCAGACGTACAATGCGGGTTCGACACCCGCTGGCCCTCCTAGGGCTCGAGTCGAGCATATGCTCTCAGCCTTCGACCCTGCCGCCTGCGTCGGAGAGGAAGCGCGTCAGCAGCCGCTTCTCGCTCCCTCTCCGCCTCCTCCTTACTATACCTACCCCTGCCGACAAGTCTGAGCGAAATGAACGCGCGAATGACAGTTAACTGATATGATTACAATATAATTCTAATATCTGTTTGATGTCCGTGCACGTTCTAATTGGGTTGAGGGTGGATCAACTACATATTATTTGTTGTTATAGTGGCACAGTTTGTTAGGAGAAATATTGTATTACATTTTTACTAACATGCCAAAAGTACGACAAATATGCATGTTTGGTAAATTTAAATACCATGAACTCAGGGGTTTAAGAGCTAGAGTAAGACTAACGAATAACAAGAAAAAAAGTTGATTCACCCAACATCGAAGGAATAGTATAAGCAATATAATAATATATTTTCCTTAAAGGACCCCTGACCAACTCAATTTATAAAAAATAAGCTACTGGAAAATAAATAAAAAATGGGAAAATATGCGAATGGTTTGAAAACGTAACAGGAAAATAAGCTACTGGAAAATAAAATTACTAATGGGAAAATATACGAGTGGTTAGAAATGCTTTCGGGAAAGGAAGCTATTGAGAAAAATAAAAATGGTAAAAATTGCGAATGGCAAAAATCGCGATCTGGAAAAAACGATTTCCGGAAGAGACAGTACACACTGCTGTACGACTTTTGTGACATTTCAAGATTTGTTACTTTTTTAACAGGTATATTTACGGGGGTATGTAACATTGTTTTGTTATGTTTTAGGATATATGGCAGCTGGTGTAAGTGCGTGTTGGGCCAAGAAGACATTTAATATCCCGTGAGTTATCAATTAAGTTATATAGCTGTTGGATTATTCTTAGCCATTTGGATATGGCATTCGAAAAGTTTGTTTAACTTATAGAAATATTTACCTATATAGGTACGTGAACGTATTCGAGCTTCGCGACACTGGCAAACACGGCTTTGCCTTGCCTGCCAACCAGATCAAACGCACATGCCTGGAAACCATGGATGGACTGATGGAGGTCCTCAAACCACGGCAGGGAACCAAACTATCAGGACAAGATAACGACTACGAAGACCAACCCGACGGCCAGGCTCTGGCTACTTTGAATAGATTGGTCATTTCGATAAATGTTTTTCTTATCTGGCTTTTCGGCTTTTAATAAAATTACTGTTATGAGATTAAACATACATTTTTATATTACTAAATTTTTGTACGCTTCACCACTGTAGTTATTCAAGATAACTTATTTTATAAGTACATACGAAGAGGTTTTTTCGATAAACCCATAATTTTTTTACGTATGCTGGCAACGAACAAAATATCCAAAGGGAATATTTAAACCGCAGCCAGCCAAATAACACTAGACCCTACTAATAGTGTTGTGTTCCTGCCGGTGAGTAAGGTTGCCAGAGCTCGAGGGAGAGGAGTGTTAGGGTCGGCAACGCGCATGTAACTCCTCTGGAGTTGCAGGCATACATAGGCTACGGAGACTGCTTAACATCAGGCGGGCCGTATGCTTGTTTGCCACCGACGTAGTATAAAAATATTACGTGAAACTCTACGTAGGGAGCGCCAGGCCGCCACTACCACAATCTGAGGGTCTATCGTGAAACAAGAAAATTTATTTATCTAACATATCTGTCACTTGCATATTCGAGCGATAAAGAGGCAGATAGCGAATTTTCGGATTCGCGTTTCCCGGTAGGTCCTCTGTAAGCAAACCGCCTTGATGCATCAATGTCATATTTTATTATCTCTGAAAACTTGTCAAAAACCTGTTAAAGGTACAGTATGTATAAGTTACTCTATGGTTTACTAAAAAGGCTAGTCCTGCACTCTGGTGGCAGAACATTGCAGTAATATCCCCTATTAAAATAAAGAACTTTCTTTCTACTAGTGACATGGATTAGGAGGATTATATAATTTAGCATTTCCATTTTCCAGGCCGCGCACCAAGCTAAGATGTTTTCTTAAAAAATCTAAGGTTCCAAAAATTTTAAGCTTCTAAAGACTTGCACTTGCGAAAGTCTACCCTGAATCTTGATTCTGAGGTAACCCCTGGTAAACTTCTTTGCATTCCAAAATTTTTGCAATATTTTTTTTGAAAACACATTGGAAAAATATAACTTTTCGTCACTTTCAAAAAATAAATTGACTAGTTAGACCGAGTAAGTCTGCAACGATTTTGATAGCACTCGCAGTGCAAGTGTTATTTTAAAATTGTCTCCGGTTACCGCGATAGTTACTCATGACATAAAACTATGAAAACGGATTATATCGCGTATATTGAATTTATAATACATCCCGACGTTTCGAACCCTTTACAGCGTTCGTGGTCAACGGGTGACCCCTGTGTCATGTGTATAATCCGTTTTCATAGTTTTATTTCATGTTATTTTAAACATCAAACTTTTATGAAATTATGACATATAGATAGAGTCTGTTCGGAAAGAGAAGTCGTGGAATCTATTTGGCCCGGACATTCCACGACTCCTCTTTTCGCACAGACTCTAACACTTGCACTGCGTGTGCTATCAAAATCGTTGCAGACTTACCTTCGTCTAACCCTTGTGTGCAAACCTTTTGACACTTTACTGCATGTTACTAGGAGGATATAACCAAACAGAGTAGCCATTAACAGGCGTTCCACTCTGTCGGAAATAGTCGGCCAATGGTCATACACAATGTATGGACTGACGTTTATCTGACATGGCTATTTTGACGTTACTCATACATTTGACGTTCCCCTCCCCCGCAAAATTCGGCAGACTTTTATTTGCTTTTATGTACAGAAAATTACAGACGTGGCGTTTCCGTTTGGTTATATCCTCCTAGGCACGTTACTCTCTTTGCTTTTGACATAAAGTATAAATTATTTACTCTGTGGTAATTACTCTCAAAAAATTTGCTGTCAGTGATTATATGTTATTTGTTCGCTGTAACAGTTCCTATCTTTTGTAGTAAGTTTACACTTGTATTGTTCAACAACGTAGAAATGTCTATTCCAGGGTAAACATGTATTATATCACCACAATTTTAGCAATTGCATCTGTTTGCGATGGATTAACGTACAGGAACTATGCTCTGCTCCATGGTATGCCTCGGAATGACCGCGAGTTGAAATTCTTTAATGACATGGTTAAGCTTTATAATGTCACATATTGGAGGAGACCTGGCAAAGTCATGAGGCCTGTTGAATTTACCATTAGTCCCTATAATTATGGTGAACTTATGATAGATACATACAGGACGAAGATTCGCTTTAGGACTATTATGGAAGATGTGCAAAGGTAGGTAACCTAAACCTACAAGGTTGCTGTGAAGTTTTTCAGCTCTATACATACTTATATGGTTTGTTTGTTCATTCATGATCAAGCCAGTGATTTTGAGACTGAACGCCGAAGTGAGCTCGACAGAAAACGAGATAAGCTTGAGGCTCGGCCGCGAACCTCAATTCCCTACAACTATTTATGTGGTGCGCTGACGTGCCCAAAATGCGCTCGAGTATTCAGCAAGAAGATAGGGGACGTGAGCCACCTAAGGGCGCACCAGAGAGTGGATCAGCTACACTCTAATACAGAGCACACAGTCGCTGTGGCCGAAATCGGTCAGGAGAGCATCATCATCATCATATGGTTTGTGTAGCAGAAGAGATCTTTGGAAAACATTTTGTCACTGTAAAAATAATTGCTTACCAGGAATCTTTTATCTTCATATTTTTAATGTTTTTTTAACTTTAACTTTGCTAATATTGTCTTCGGTTACCGCGATAGTTACTCATGAAATAAAACTATGAAATCGGATTATATCGCGTATATTGAATTTATAATACATCCCGACGTTTCGAACCCTTTACAGCGTCCGTGGTCAACGGGTGACTGAGGAAAAATTACAAAGTGCAAAAATAACCACATACTAAAATAATGAACAATCATAGACTATAAACTTTAAGGCTGGTTGTACATGCAAAATCGGTTCATAAGGCTAGTTATACACTACAATTATTTTCAACTAAAGATATATATAATATATACGCGATAAAAACTACGACGGCTCCAACCCTACACCACGGACCCGAGAAGATTTAATTCCCTCCTAAATTGTAGGAGGGTATCCCAATATGGGACCGGTAACAAACTCGGCGGGACACATCATTTCAAAACATATTATACTCAGAATGTCCAACATCATCCAACACTAAGGTCTCACAGTCTATGTCTCGCTTGCTCCTTTATCAGATGGACTTCAGGATCCCAAGCTGGTGGTAGAGAAAAGCCATCTTCCCTATTAAAGTTTGGATATTTCTTAATCTCAATGGCCTCACGCAGCATTCTGGGTATGTAACGCTTCTCCTTGGCAAGAACCAGAGGCTTATCAAACTTGATTGAGTGATTGGCTTTATCCATGACATGCTCACAGACTGAAGACCTAGGTCGACGGTGCTTGACATCAGCTATGTGTTCCTTCACCCGAGTGGAAATGCTCCGTTTCGTCTGCCCGACATATGATAGGCCACACTCACAGTCCAGCCTGTACACTCCTGCAATCTGTAGAGGGGTATTGCATTTTACAGGCCTCAGGAATTGTGACATCTTCTTCATTGGCTTGAAATATGTTTTTATAGAAGCACGCTTCCAGATGTGGCTGATCCTGTCCGTGACCCCCCTGACAAAAGGCAGAATGGCAGGCCTGCGCTCGACTGTGGGGATCTTAATGTGGGACCTCTGGTTGACCCGCGGTATCCTGAGCTCGTTCGTCTGGAGCGCGCGCCTGGCATGCTGGAGCTCCGCGGCCAGATGCTGGTCATCTCATATCCTCTGGGCTCTCTGAAACAAAGATTTGCCTACTGTAACAAGTTGACTGGGATGGTGATGCGATTTGCCATTAAAATTAAATTTGCTGTAAAGGGTTCGAAACGTCGGGATGTATTATAAATTCAATATACGCGATATAATCTGTTTTCATAGTTTTATTTCATGTTTAACTTTCCTAAATAATCTAAAAGCTACTATTTATAGAATATCTCTTTAACTTTTCCATACAACCTAAAAGCGAATAATTTATTGTAAACTTCTTTTCAGTGCATTTGATGAACAAACAATTAAACATTATTTTAGGCATCATTTGGATTCATTCAACTGGGATAACTATCATAGTCTAGATGACATTTACACTTGGCTGAAAGATCTTAGCGGTGCGCACCCTGAAGAGGTTCAATTGTTGCATATTGGAAAGAGTTTTGAGAATAGGGATATATTCGCTGTGAAACTAAAGTTGAATAAAATTAAAATTTGCAAGAAAAGGTGAAAATTCACAAACATTCTTATCCACTTTAATTTTTTTTAATATAATTTTAGTTGAACGAGATTTGAAAACATTACTTTGCTTTCATCATAATGGGATGACTTACGTAAAAGTTATTGGGCTAAAGGCATGGAGACGTATTTATCTAATTTAATTACGATTAATCATCATTAAATCAGACCCTAATCAAGACTTACAGAATCAAATCCCTTACCATTAAATAAGTTTAAGCCTATATTTATTTCTCGGTTACGGCCTAACTCAAAACACTTACCAAATATAATATCCTACTTCATCGTGTAAAACTCAACGTGTATTCTTGTTTTTTTAACTTCAGACACAGACCGAAGATTATAATAGAAGGAGGGAGCCATGGACGGGAGTGGATATCTCCAGCAGTAGTGACTTATATGATACACGCATTACTAAACGCTAACAATTCAAACAGCGAAGAGTTGAAGCTGGTAGCACCCATGTACGACTGGTTTTTCGTTCCTGTAATGAACCCAGATGGATATGTGTATTCACAAACACAAGTATGTATTATCATGTAACTTTGTTTTCATTCACCACTACCAGAAATTAAATCTTTTCAGACTACATACTTACTATGTCCTGCTCTGTCCAAGCAGCGCAATAATAAGTAGGTAGTACTGCTTTACTATGATATACACGAATACCATTACTACTAGACTACTGACACTGATATAGTTTACCATTAGGATATTTTGATATAGAAGTTAAAAACGATTTATATTTTAGGATCGATTGTGGAAGAAAAATCGCCGTGGTGGTTATGGTGTCGATTTAAATCGAAATTTCGGAATTTTATTTGGAAGTAAGTATCAAACTGATATATGATATTGGAAAAGTATTGGAATTATATCAGTTATAGTCTGTGCGGAAAAGAAGAGTCGTGAATTGTATGAGATCCAATACATTCTACGACTATTCTCTTTCCGCACAGACTCTAGATATCATTCGCGCGTTCAGTTTGCTTAAACTTGTCCACAAATGTATTAGTGCGATCGAGACGCCCGCGCGAATGACAGCTAACTGATATGATTCCACTATTATTCTAATATTGGTTTGATGCCAGGTGCACGTTCACATGCATCACCTGTAAACCTAAGTTTAGCTATGTAGGTAGTTTTAGTTTCACCTTGTCTTAATTTTAGCTTTGTAACTACTATTATTGTGATTACCTACTCATTAGTACCTTCTTTAAATTTAAGTATAGTGTCTTATTGGCATTTCGTACAAATCATGTCACTGATATTTCGTGTCTGGATTGGTCACCTACGTGACAGGCTACGCCTAGTGTAGGAACCGGTACAACCTTAATTGTAAATGCATAAATGTACATAATTGTCCCTTAGTTTTAAGACCAGTTAATTTTTGTTTCTGCCTAAATCTTTGTGTACAATAAATGATTTTTACTTTACTTTACTTTACTTTATTATTCTAATATTGGTTTGATGCCAGGTGCATGTTCAAATTGGCCTGTATATTAATCAATAAGTACCTACCACGTCATGTATTTAGGGAGCTCGTAGAGGTTTTATGTTTTGTTTCATGGAAATCCTTCATAACCAAAATTACATATAAAAATTGTTAATAATATACCAGAATATTTGTCACACAGAACAGGGAGCCAAAACGGATAAAAGAGACGACGAATACTGCGGTAAAGAACCTTTTTCTGAACCGGAATCTGCAGCTATGGCCACGCTCGCGAGAGACAATAGTTTCAGCCTGGACTACTACCTGTCTTTTCATGCTTATGGACAGTACATAATTCTCCCCTACTCCTTTTCTAAGATGTACGAAGATAATTACAATAGTACGGTAAGAATAGTACATAGGTATACCTACCAAGATTCAATGCAAATTTAAAAACAGTTTACTTTTATGATGTTATATTTATTTACGCACCTTTCAATAGTATATATTCATCTACCATCTACATATAAACGACGTATTGGTACCTATTTATTTTAATTAAAATCTCCATAGTTATTTCATAATATACCTTTTACTATTGTTGATATTATTATTTTTTACTGATTATAGATACGTCACAGCTAACAGTCTTATCTTGTTGATAAATAGTTATAAGTATTTATTTTTTCAGAAAAAGTTGGCTGACATGATGGCTCAAAAACTATTTACAAAATATCAAGTTCAATATAAAGTTGGCACTAATTTTGATACACAAGGTAAATAATAAAATATTTTTTATGTTATTTTTTGCTCATGTTATATAAAGTAAGAGTTCCACCACAATAATACATACATACACATACATATATATTAGTACATTATATATTTAACAATTTCTTTACTAAAGTAGGATTAACAATAACGACACTAGTTGGCAATTGTTTACTTTCCACACTTGGATCACAAGTACATAGTACATATTTTCAGGATACTTAGCGTCAGGAGTAAGTGCAGACTGGGTAAAAAGAGCAATTAACGTTACGTAAGTAAAGTACTTATCATATTTTAGGTAGCTCTTAAGTAGGCCGAAAGACTGGCCACCAGTAAAAAGAGAGCTAGACTCTCTTTTAATTGGTGGCCAACTTTAGTTTTCTCTATAACGTTCGACTCTAAACCGCCGAAAAAGTTGTTTTCACCATGGCGTTTCAGAAAACTAGTGAAAACGCGTTTTCACCAAGGCGATACGGAAAACTAGTTTTTATTAGGGAAAACGTGTTTTTACTTAACGGATTTTAAAGTAACAATTATTTATCTCGTGTGCTAGTGGGTACCCACAACACGAGCCTTAAGCTTGCTCTGGGACTATGTCGATCTGTGTGAAATCGTCCTATACCTACCTGTAATATGTAGGTACTTTTTTATTTAATTTGCGGAAATTTTCCAAAAAGTTGGAAACATTCTCACCAATCTAAGAAAATATTATAAAAAATAAGTTTTCTAGAAATTCTCCAAATTTTTGAAATCAATCTACTTAACAACTAAATGTGAAAAAAATCTGCTTGCACATCACTACTTAACAACTAAATGTGAAAAAAATCTGCTTTCAGCCACGTGGCAACCATCATGTTACCAGACACAGGAGTGTTTGGGTTCGCATTGCCAACAAATCAGATTCTGCCCACTTGCCAAGCCATCCTGGATGGGTTGCTAGCATTCCTAGATCCGCCAAACCCCGAAGATCTGCTAAACCGTGAAGTCAGAAGGTTAGGAGATATACCAAAAGAAGAGGATTCTATATTTGAATTTTATGATGATAGTGCTACTCTGGAGAACTATGCCTCTTCAAGAATTTTATTTGTTTGTAATGTGATTGTGTATATGTTTAGCAGATTCCTATAAATGTGCATAGTGCAGAAACTACAGAATTACACAGTTATCTATACCTATTGAATAACATTTGTTTTTTATTTTCCATTTATTTTTGTCAGGTGAAAACCTGTTACAATAGTGTTTAGACTCTATTGTACAGTCGAGTAATCCATTGCAATAAGGTGAAAAAATATATACATATTTATGAACTTGACTGTACAAAAACGTATCTATAATAATATAAATTTGTAAGCTAGCGACAGACTGGAGTTAAAAAAAGATTAATAATATTGACGTTGAAAGCTATAGGTAAAAGCTCAACGCAAAATAGTGCCGATGTGGCTATGAAGTGGTACATATCGACAAAAAAGATGACAGGACTCAATGTCTGGCTGGGCACACGATAAAGTATAGAAGCTTTTACTTTATCGTATATAAGAACTAATTGATTCACTCAATTTACCTATCCTCTATCAGCGCAGCTCTAGTGGACAATATTAATACTTGGTGTAGCAGTAGGTAGGTATTCATCTCTGAGGTGTTGAGTCGCTTACGTTACGTGCTTACATATTTATTGTTGACGCATAGTTGCTGATTAGTTGATTACTCACAACAGAGGGTTTCAATAGTTCAAACACATATGCGTGAAAATGGCGAGGCTAGTTCTGTTATGATACTCCTGATGCCAATTTGGGATGCCAAAGTTGAATTTATGATCGCGAAAAATAGACCCCTCGCTATTTGTCTCATCATTGCCTCATCATTCACCTCACAACTCGCACGTATTTAAATTATTTACTATAATTTTTATTTGCGGAAATTATAATCATGTTTCTTATATTCGTCTTTAAGAAAATATAACCCAAATATTAACCTATACGTTTATGATTTTTATTCTGACCTCTTCTGTCAAAATAATAGTCTAAAGAGTTTTGACAGAAGCATGATAATTGTGATCACTCAGGTTACTTTGTGTTACATTTGTCAATTTGAGTTTATAGACAATTTGTGATGATTGTTTTCTTATACCCATACATTACATAGCAGCTCATTAAATATCACCATTATGACCATTAAGATTTTCAGTTGTTAAAATAACTAGTTTAATAATGACAACAGAAGAGCCTTTATGGAAACTAAAACCTTAAATCACGTTTTCAGTTTTGATGCATTCTTGCTAAATAGCCTAACTATATAGTCCAGCACAATACAGTGTGTGTAAGGATAATTTGAAGAGACAATGCATTTAGCGAACATTGCGTTTGTTATCCTTCTGTTACTGACAAAATGTAAAGCCAAATCTTACAGAGACTATTTATTGATCCATGGGATTCCGAAAACCGAGCCTGAATTGGATTTTTTCAAGGAGCTGAATACGTTTTACAATGTCACATTCTGGAGGAAGCCCAGCCTGGTTTATAAACCAGTTGAGTTCAGTTTAAGTCGTTTAAATTTTGCAGAACTGATAAGAGATACTAAAGATATGGACATCGAATTCGTAACTGTGATCCGTGACCTGCAAAGGTAAGTTTTTCTTACTTCAGTAAGCACTGACCTGGGTCACTAGTTAGTAGTTAGTGTAAATTATAAACAAGTGTTATCATACAGAACAGAATTGCGACATTCTTTCCGCGCTCTCAATTATCTGGTCAGATACTCCGTTAACAGTCAATTATTCCAAAATTAAAATAAGGATACTTTCAACCTGATCTTCTTATATTTGTCTGAACCAGCAATGTCACGTAATTTTTGTAGAATTTAATTTTGTGATTGATGTTTTCAGTGCCTTTGATAACCAAACTATTAAGCCGTATATTAGGCGACGAATGGAATCTTTTGATTGGCAGAACTACTATAGCGTAGAAGATATTTATAATTGGCTCAGAGATCTTAGTGATGCACATCCACATGAAGTACGAATAGAAAGCATTGGACAAAGTGTTCAAAACAGGCATATACTTGCTGTCAGGATTGAATTAGGGGCATCTAAACAAACTAACCGGTAAGCTGGAATATTTGGATTCTATCTATATCTATATCAATATAAAGTAAGTATATTTTAGTAACAGTTGCGAGGGCAAATTGATGTTAGAGGTCAAAAATATTAATTGGTAATTTGATAATTTGTTTTATACAATTTCCCTTATTTAAGCAATAAATTATTAATTTTAATAACAAAACTTCCGTGAGACACAGGCATATTAAATATATTAATAACGGGTCACTCACGTATTTTAAATCGAAAACGCTCGACATGTTAAATAAATAAATAAATTACTATCACTATTAAGAGTAAATAATAATAATAATAATAAATATAGAACATTCTTACACAGATTGACTAAGTCCCACGGTAAGCCACGGCACGCCTTGTGCACGGCTTGTGTTATGGGTACTCCACAGGCCTCCTGGGTACTCCTCCGTAGGCCAGACCGGTCGTAAATGAGGACATTATTCAAATCTTATTAAGGAAATATATTATTATAATATACTCATACTCGTAATATCCACGTTTTTTACCGAATGTTGGTACTTAAAATCTACTCTTGGTGAAAAATGTGGATATCTATAAATAAATTATTTTTAAACGAGCTGAATAGAAAAGTAGAAACGTCTTAAATAAGTTTGGCTTGAGGATTTGTTTTTTTTTTCAGATCCGTGGTTATGATTGAAGGAGGTTGCCATGCCAGGGAATGGATATCACCCGCATTCGTAACCTTCATGATAAATACGATTGTAAACTCTAAAAACTCTACTAACGAAGAGTTGAAGCAGATAGCTAATTCGTATAAATGGATTTTCATCCCTTTATTAAATCCAGATGGATATGCATATTCACAAACGAATGTAAGCATTCATTTAGTTAAGTACTATAATAATGTGTAACAATATCACGAATAACGTCTGATCAGCACCTATTCTGTCATAGGATCGTTTATGGAGAAAGAATTACCATGGAAGCTATGGTGTTGATTTGAATCGAAATTTTGGTGTCGCATTTGGACGTAAGTTTAATTTACGATTGACTGAAAGACCCCAAGCCTCTAAACTAAAATTATTTTTGCAATCCCATGAGATCCTCTATAATCGATAGTCGAATACCAGTGAAGTGTAAAGTTATAAGGTTATTTTTAAATAGGTATTCCACCCTGGATTTTCTTATTGGGTCAGTGAAGGCAGCTAACAGATCCCGTGCTGCTTCGCGAAAATGGTCTTAGAAGACCTTCCCTCAATTTCAAATTAATGAAGATTGGCGTTTACAGATTTTGGAAAAAACATACAGGGTGCGAGAAAAAGGTCATTTTTGGCAAACTTTTTTTTGATGCCAATCGATCCCATTCCTATCCAGGACCAAAAGCTTGTATGGAACCAAAAAAATTAACGGCTATAGAAACCACAAATCGAGGAAACTTTTCCCATACAATTTGTATGAAAATGAAAACTTTTATTTTTCACATGCTATTTTTTATGCCAATTGATATCATTCCTATAGGTTAGTTTCCTAGGGGTCAACTTAAGGTAATGTACCAAAAAGCCACAAATTAAAGAAAACTTTTTCTATACATTATTTACTACGCAGAAAACGTGAAATTTTATTTACATTTTTCTATCTCGCCAATTAATTCAGTTACGTTTAAGGACCATTATAACTGTATGAAGACATTACGCTGAAGAGATCGCTCTTTAGCGATAAGGCCGCCTGTTGTTTACCTCTGTCTTCATGTATTGTGTTTCCATGTACATTTATTCTGAGGTTGTGCAATGAAGAGAATTTGTATTGTATTGTATTACTTTAGGACTGAAATTAATTTTATTTCATTACTGTAGGACTGATTTAAAAATAATTTAATTCTAAGTATCTTGATTTGCTAATATTATAAATGTCCAAACAGAGTTTGGCGCAACAAAAACAAATAAACATGATGAAGAGTTTTGTGGTGCAGTACCTTTCTCTGAACCAGAAACATCGGCGCTGGCAGCATTTATAAGCGACCATAGCGATTTGCTGGAATATTATATATCTTTTCATTCATATGGCCAGTATATGATTATCCCTTACGCATCTGAAAAAGAACATATGGATAACTTTGACACAGTGGTAAGCACAGCTATCATTTTAACTTTTCGTAAGCGGTTGTCAAAATACACTACCGCTCATAGCTATTTACCTATAGGCACTCGTAATTTTTTTCATACAAAATCGACTTTTAGAATTATACCGCTGTCGCAGTCGGGTAACAGTTTTTTGTGCAGTTTACTTTTTTAATTTAACAGACATATCGAGCTTCAAAATGATGTGCAGAATATTCGTGTACATTGCCTTTTTACCAAATGGCAAGCGTAAAAAAAATTATAAATCGTTTTCCAGTACAAAATCGTTTTATTTTGTATGAACTAGTACATAAGGGTTTTTTAAATCGTTGCATAAAGTAAACTCAAAATTTTAGGATGTCTTTGGCAACAATTTGAGGCTCAATATATTTACCTAAATAAAAATTCAATCCAACATGTAAGAGAGTCATTTGCCTGCGATCGAACAGTATGATTTTGAAAATAATTTTTGTATACAATTGTATGGTGAAAATTGCGGGTAACTTTTGAGCGGTAGTGTATGTATATCGATGAATTGACCTCAAAGCTTTAGTAACGGGTCAAAAGCAATAGGTATAGGCCATTTGATCAATAACTGGCTTCAAATCAAATTATCATTATTGCAATTAGCGACCTGTAAGTACGGCCCTCTCTAATGTGTCTTCTATCTGGTATAGGTTGAAGGAGATGAGGGCAAAACATAACAGGGTTGTTATGGTGTTGTTTGTATGTCCTGAACAGGAAGTTTTGCGTTTTATATCGATGGTGATGAATGAAACTGCAATTGGGGCACAATGCTTACGTCATACTGGGTCCCATAACAATATCGACTGTGCAATGCGTCATGACGCATTTTTTTATAAATATTGATCAACACTCTTTAATGTTTCAGAAAATATATGCTGATAAGATGAAAAAACGATTATCGCAAAAATATAATATTCATTACCACGTAGGAACTGCTTATGATACAGTGGGCAAGTATTTTCACATTTTTTTCCCCGGTGTTTGTGAAAGATAAATTTTACCCACTTTTCGGTATTCAATTGATCTGACATTTGGCATAGCTTCGTATAGTAAAATGTGCTCGGTAGTCATTACCTACCTACCGTCAACAAAAACATGTGCTCTTTGTCATAATAATAATTATTCTTAACTTTTTTTTCAGGTTACCTTGCCTCAGGAACAAGTACTGACTGGGTGAAAAAATCCATAAATGTCCCGTGAGTATTTCAAGTAGTGTTTTATTTATTCCAATATTTAAAAAAAACCGGCCAAGTGCGAGTCGGACTCGCGTTCCAAGGGTTCCGTACATTACACAATTTAAACAATGTATTTTTTATGTGAAATGTCTTTAAAAACCCGTAGGGGTCGGATCAAAAACTAAGTAATTAAGTCCGACTCACGCTTGACTGCACATTTCTAATAGGTTTTCCGGTGATCTATAGGTAAAGATCTATTTTGTGTATTTTTTTCAAAAATGTTGACCCAGTAGTTTCGGAGATAAAGGGGGACTGGTCATTTTTTGCCTATTTTCTTGAATAACTTCTAAACTTTTTATCTTAAAATTATTAAAAAAAATATTTCAATATTCTCACAACGAGCTCTTTCATTTGATATGTAACACGATATGGTTTGACAAACTTTATTTTTAATTTTCTCATTTACCCCCCAAAACTGGCCCCCGTGGGTAAAATTAATTTGTTCACATAATATATGTGTACCAAATTTCAACTTAATTGGTCCAGTAGTTTCGGAGAAAATAGGCTGTGACAGACGGACAGCAGACAGACGCACGAGTGATCCTATAAGGTTTCCGTTTTTTCCTTTTGAGGTACGGAACCCTAAAAAATGTCAAATATATTTATTTTATCTACTAAAAGCAACAATTGGATCTTATGTCCTTGCGATAAGATTTAGTAATTGTCCGACCCCTGACCTTACTTTTATTTTCAGTTACACACTAACTATTGAGCTTCCCGATCAGGGTTACTACGGGTTCACGTTGCCTGAAGAACATATCTTGCCCACGTGTGAGGCGACAATGGATGCTATACTTCCTTTCCTGGCCCCGAAAAATAACTCCAAGCTCCGAATCCGACTGCATAATAGAGCTAAATGTCACAAGAGTTTTAAGACTGTGTTTTTTATAGCACACAACTGTATTATTTTGTTAGGTCTTAATATTTGAAATTAAATTTGTTTATTGATAATTTTGGGATTTTTACAGTAGGTACCTAACTAGATAGTTCCCACAAAGTAGCCAACGCAAGTTCATAACGGTTAGATGAGATAAAAAAAACATAGTTACTTTACTTGGTGCAAAACGGTATGACAATTCCAAGTGTTCCTCTTGCCTCAGTCATCATCATCATCATTTATCAGCCCTTTATCGCCCACTGCTGAGCATAGGCCTCTCTTCCAGTACGCCACTTGTGCCTCAGTGTCCCCCTTTATCCATTTGACCTAATCGTTATTTAGAGAAGACTAAGTATTGACACTTGATTCATATCGTTTAAATTAGATACAGTTCGATCCTTTTTCTTTGGGATAATTGAGACACAAGTAATAATCCAATAAAAGGCATAACCGATTAATTCACATACAAAAGAAAAAGCAACGCCCTGAAAACTGGACAATTACTATTGATCAAGCTAAAGTGAAACGTATTGCAAAGGCATACAGCTTCAATTCATTTGTATTTATCCAAAACGATACTCATGCCATTAATGATGGGAGCTATTGTCCAATAAAACAAGGTCTCTCGGGGCGCGTGTGCTCTCAACCAAGTTGTCTCGTGGATAGAAATGCGGCGGGTCTAGGTAAAATGGCTGATGTTACCAAAATAAATGGCACTAGATCACGTGATATGACGATTTGTCGTGACGCCTAAACGATTACACGGGTCATTACTCATATTACCACCTTTGATAACATCATTTTTGCTTCCATTACAGAATTTATTGACTACCAAGAAAGCAGATGTGGTTGCTAATAATTGCTGATTAAATGAGCTTCATCACGATAATTTCGAAATGTTTAATAAAACATCGTGATATAAATTACATTGTGATTTGAAAGATAAAAGAAAAATGCGTAAAGTAAATTAATATTCTAAAAATAGATTTAATGTTTTGATATCTAACACGCACTGTGTGAAAACTAAATGATTGATACTGGTAACAACCAAAGGGAGACGGTTGATATAAAAATAATAGTGCTATAAATTGTATTTTCTGCCATAGAATAAAAATAAAAAAAACATTTTTAATTCATATACGAATAAAATAATGTTTCAACCTTTAAAAAAAGCATAATTTACAGATTTAAACTGCAGAAAGGTGTACTCCTTTTCTAATGACCTGTGTGATAAAAATAACATCATTACTTACCTAAATGCACACAAGCACATATTAATGTTTGTCAGTTTATACCGTAGTTATGACGCGCACCCTCAAGTCACATTAAAATCATAACAATGGAATACAGGCGTAGGAAAATAATAGTACTTAGTGAATTTAATATTTCGAAACGTCTTTAAAACCGCTCCAAAATCTGGGTTAAAATCATAAATTAAACACACCCCATTGTACCGAGTCCAAGTAGAGATCTGAAGTGGGACACTCGGGCCTTGGCAAGAACACTGCTGTGTCTTTAAATTTCCGGCTTAATTCGTATTCCGCTGTAATCATTAAGCTAACGAGACATGCTGGCTTTGATAAAATTTGTTGCAATAAGATGCAAGATAAAATCTTGTTTTGAGAAACTGAAATCGCGTCAGAATTTTGCAAATGTTGCATTATACCGCTTTTTACATTCAAATTTATTAAAAGCAAAGATTGATGCAAAGATGTGGTCTAAGAAAATATCGGTTTGATGTAACCCAGGTAGAGTTGTGCCGTTCCCGGTAACATTACCCATTTTGTATGGGGAATGTTACCGAGCGAGAAATTTCCCCATACACAATGGGGAATGTTACCGGGAATGGCACAACTCTAAACCCAGGAAGAAGTAAAGAGTATGTTAGGTATCAAATTAGATCGCGCTGTCACAAAATAATGAATGATGGCATATTGAAATAAAATTGGTAACATATTTCACAATGCTGGATAATCCTGTTTATATTTCTATAATCTATAGTATTACAAATTCTATTATTCATTATTACTAGTCAGTTTTGCATAATTTTCGTCAAAAAACACTGCAGTATGTTTAAATGCGACTTTGTAAGTAAATACGTTCGTCGTCTACTGATTAACCAATTTATTTATATCTGTGAACAAATAATGTTATATTTACTTAATGTAAAACTTTACGCTACACTTGAGAAAAGCTTTTGCAAACTGTTACAATATTTTCAAGCTTATCATCAACTGCGACATGTTTTTGTTTAGAAATTGTTAATATACGGAAAATCTTTTTACTTGTGTATGCTAGAATTAGGAGATTTAACAAATAATATTATATTTACTTAATGTAAAACTTTACGCTACACTTGAGAAAAGCTTTTGCAAACTGTTTCAATATTTTCAAGCTTATCATCAACTGCGACATGTTTTTGTTTAGAAATTGTTAATATACGGAAAATCTTTTTACTTGTGTTTGCTAGAATTAGGAGATTTCTCTAAATTAACCCGGTTTTAATACATAATGCGCTCTGCTGGAGATGTTTCCCGAGCTACCACCGCAAACTTTACTGGCTCCTGTCCAATTGGCTCATTACCTAACGAACATTATCTTATACACCTTTATAGAATTCACCCTCTCTTACAGATTCAAATAATTGGATAAGGATAGCCGATTTTCCTTTCGATAGGTCAGTTCTGAATGTGCCCGTGGGATTAATTGAATAGAACACGGGGACTTCTCCGTTCTAACCTTTTCTATTTAATAAGACGCTTGGGTGGTTACTTTTTTGCTGAATGCACTTATTTGGCTTAATCGATTTGGAGTCCAAGCTCTCTAGATGATTAAAAGGTATAAAACGATAATAGCAAAAATTTCTGCTAAATCTACGGTTATAAAATGTTGTAAAACAGTAAGTAGTTCTTTATTTCTTTTACAAGGGGGTAGAGTTGATTCAAGCATTCGAAAAGTGGAAACTTGAGCTTTGCAAGGGTTTCAAGGCACGAGGGTAAAAAAACTTTGCTACCGACTGAAACACAGGAATGCTCTTAAATATTTTTTATTCAAAATCATCATTTCAAAGTCAATTTCACTAATCAACATGAGAGAACAACTCAAAGTTTTGGATAAAATGTTACTTTCTCACCAGTTTTTAAACTATAAAGAGAGCCTTTACGAGCTGGTATGGTAAACCAAATTTAAACTGTAATGTTGTGAGACATAACTATTTAACATTAAGTAATTTCACGGTTAGACTCACTTGTTTTAGTCACTCGTCGTCGTGAACGCTGCTCGCACTATTAGTGCTTGAGAAAGGAGACCTAGGCTCTCCGAAACATGTCGCGCGAGAGACTAAAACAAGTGAGTCTAAACCGCGAAATTATTTAATGGTATGCTAAAAATAACTATTATTATATTATCAGCTTTGCAGGCCTATGCTGCATCATTAATATCGTTATACAACTATATACCTATAAATAGAACACTGAATTCAAATCCATCAAACCGAACTTCAATTTGCGAAGCCCGATACTCAATTACACCAATCAGATCGCCTGGATCTGCGCCAGATGTCTAATTGGTGGGATTCTTGTGATACATTGGTAGGTTGTTTTATTTATACGGAACTCGTTTCCGGTTCGAAAACTTTAATAAGGAACGCAATAATTAATACAAGGATTTCATCTCTCAAACATACTATGGGAATGAAAAGAGACGAACTCAATTAGGTACTTAATGCAGCGTAAAAGTTGACTAATAGGATTTTAAAAGCTGCAGAGATTACGCAGTCAGTAGTGACATACTTTTATTAATATAATTAACATGTATTATTAATGTCTCATTAACTGAGAAAAATACATAAGTACGTGAAACTAAATTATAATTATTATAAAACACACAAAAACAATACAAAACACAAATATATGAACACACACAAATATACAATTATAAATAAAACTAAACTATAAAAACCTACTTAACTGATATCTTATTTAATTATAAATAAGATTTAATTACTCTAGGTCCATGGGGTCCCAGCGCGCATAAGTTGTTTGCAGAAATCGCGAAGCGTCTGGTTGACGTAACTGGTGACTGAAGAGCTGGCGGCTTTCTCGCACAACGTATCAGCATTGCGATACAGCGGGGAAATGCCGCCAGCATCCTTGGTACAATGCCTCAAGGGCCTATTTTAGATTTAAGCTAGTTATTAATTTCGTTTACGTAGTACCACTGTATATATCTTGTATGTAAATAAATAAAATTTTAACTTATTATAAATAATAAAATTTAAACAACTCGAATAAGCACTAAAATCACAAGTTGTGACTGTGAGTGTTGTGACTCACAACACTAAATGACAACTTAAGACTAAAGTTTATTCATACAAGCAATTCCATACCTGTAATCGAAACTAAGATCTTTTTAATAATACTCATACTCAACTCTTCCACTAAGGCAATCTCAATATAAATTTGCCATATACAGCCTGTTAATATTAAATGATGAGACAATTGAACACTCTAAAAGGAACCTATGCATTCCTGTTAAGTTGACTTAGGTCGTTTTATAATTGCGCAACGGCTTTGGGAGCGAATATAAAATGCGCGTAGCTTTGTAACCAAGGTTATTATAAACATCAGTTACAAAGCTCACCGCTTTATGGAAACCAGTATACGTAAGGTCTTCACTTTAATATAAATTTATATGGACTCCGAGGTCACACATTACTGGTGTTACTAAAGCGATATTCACTAGTGAGCATTTGGAGCCCCGGTTATAGGCTTGAGTTTATGTTTATGTCAGGTATAAAAACTTTAGAAACATGCTTTTTCTTTTTGGTCAGTTTACTGTCCTGGTTTACCAGTGCGGATAAAAGATATTGATCTTATTAGTGTAATCCTCTAGATAGAAATGCGAGCATAAAATTTGTAACTTATAAGTATGTATTAAGGGGCCCACTGATTACCAGTCCGCCGGACGATATCGGCCTGTCAGTTGTTCGGAACTGTCAAATTTTTGTTCTAACTGACAGGCTGATATCATCCGGCGGACTGATAATCAGTGGTCCCCTTCAGTATTTGTATAATCTCGCATCAAAATAATACTTGATATATGTAAGTTGGACCTAGCGACAGAATGTTTACTATCATTAATCAATATATCTTTAACCTCAGTCAATTTGTACGTTTCTTAGAGTTAATAATGATACGGATCCAACTGGTATTAAACTAATAGATTATCATCATCAGTAATCATTTAAAATAGGCACCTAATAAATAACCGACTGATTTCATATTTGAACAAATATCAAATACTTTCAGAATCTCAATACGGGTTTAGGCGAGGCAAGTCTTCAGATGACGCTGTGTTAGCACTTACGTCTTTAATAACTGAACAAGTGGACAAAGGTAATAAATGTTTGTCAGTCTTCCTTGATCTGAGAAAAGCTTTTGACACCGTTTCTCTTCCCACTCTCATACGCAAATTGGAACACATTGGTATCCGAGGTAAACCATTGGCTCTACTGAGCGACTACCTGGAAAATCGAAAACAGCGTGTAAAAATTGAAAACTACATAAGCGAAAGCAGTAATGTGTCTTTTGGTGTCCCACAAGGTAGTGTACTCGGACCTACCTTGTTTTTAATTTATATCAATGATTTAACTACTATGAATATTACAGATGGCAGTTTTTCATATGCGGACGACACAGTTATTGTTTTTACCGGAAAGTCGTGGAGCAATGTATTTAAAAATGCTGAAAATGGTCTCCTAGGTGTTAATAAATGGCTCACGAGTAATCTACTTACGTTGAATACTGCAAAAACGAACTATATTTGTTTTACTAAAAATATCAGTAGTCAACCATCCAATAATTTCTGTCTAAAAATACACACCTGCATACCAAACAACTCCTCGCCTTGCCACTGTTCCCATATTGATAAAGTGTCATCCACTAAATATCTCGGCATCATGATAGACCAACGCCTCTCATGGTATTCACACATAGAGTATGTCAATAATAGAATCCGCAAACTTATCTGGATATTCAAACAATTACGCCACATCGCTTCTAAAACGTTATTAAAGCAGCTTTACACTTCTCTGGCTCAATCAGTCATGTGCTACTGCATTACTGCTTGGGGTGGAGCAGCGAAAACCAAATTCATAGAGGTAGAAAGAGGTCAAAGGAGCCTGATTAAGGTCATGTACTTTAAACCGTACTTATACCCAACAACCGAACTTTATAAAACTTCCGAACTTCTATCTATGCGAAAACTTTTTATCTTATTAACCACTCTTAAAGTACATAAGTCCCTACCATATAACACACAATCATTAAACGGAAGGCGTAATTATAGTGTTGCTCCTGTCACTCGCAGTCAATCTCGGTTTGCTATGTACCAATTCAGCAAACTATCACCACATCTGTATAATAAAATAAATAAAAAATTAAACATATATGCTTTACAACAATATAAGTGCAAGAGAGTAGTATCTGAATGGATAAGAACCTTAAATTACAATGACGTAGAAGGACTCCTTCATTCAATATAACTCCACACACACACGCACGCCCGCACGCACGCACACACACACGCACACACACACACACATAAGTATGTACTTACACAAAATCATGCAATTTCCACTTTTGTTATTTTTAAGCTTCTAATCTTACTTAATATAATTACTTTTTGTTCATTTATTTTTATTATATAGGTAACTAGTCGTAACATAACGGATGAGCAGGATCTCCTGCCACAGGTATTGTATACCTACTAGGAGATCTTTACCATTGTAAAATAACCTGTATGTTTTAAAAGAAATAAACATTTTTCATTTCATTTTCATTTTCATACTGATTACTGACGTTACACGTACATAAAACACACAATAAAAAATAAATGGACTACTACCCACGGTCTTATTCTTTCCTGGTCCAACAAATTTTGACACATTTGGTCCGGGTGTATAGGTAGATAGTTTACGCAACCCAATGTGGACGTATATTTTGTAGGTACGGTGCATATTTAAGTAACATGCCCCATTTCGTCTCTTACCTGGTCCAAAAGAGCCAAACATGCTATTTCAAAAACCATTTTACCTCTTTTAATGAAGCGTCTAACCGCTCAAAGAAGTTTAAGGGGCCAATAAACTATTCACAGCACCACCAGTAACTAAAAGAAACTTTCGAAAAACGTCCAGCAAACATATCCGCAGGGAACCAAGTTCTAAATCGAGGCAGGCATCTTCCCGGATCACTATAGGCAAACTTACCTATCCGGCAGTGGGGGCGCCAGTTTACCCCAATTACTCTTCAGTTAATGCCTGAATAGCTTAGTTCCTGTTTCCGCCACCGGCACAGGTAACGTTGCACGTGGATAATAAATTCATAAGTGAGGTTGTCTGAGTTGAGTCTAGCGTGTCAGACTGAAACAATCTGTGGTTGTAACCTAGCTTTATTCGTAAAGATCGTATCCAATATGAAATTATAATAGAATAAGAACCTTATTCAATTTATAATAAAACACAATTTATGCTGTATACGTAAAGCAAACCTGATGGGAGCTATTTTGTATTTTGCGTAACTTGAATACACGGTACATCACAAATTCATGGCCAAGTGACTTGGTAGCAAAGTGGCTAAAAATGTATTGAGTACCTGCGGACAGACAAATAATTAATAAGTAAGCTGAGAGTGCTCATCAAATACATCAATAGGGGAAGATAGGCACCATTCGGACGCTTTTTAGATTTAGATTTTTCAAAAATGGGTCAGTTTAATATTATAACATTCTGCGTACATTTCGCAGATTCCGCTCCCTACTCAAAAAGTTAGAAGTCGATAACTTTTAAAATAAATGAATGAATTGAATTTTAGTAGAAGCCCTCGAATGTACGAATCTACCCCACCGAGGTACATTCGTACATAGGTAGGGGAACATTCAGACACCATCAAAATGATTATCAAATATCATCTTGATTGGCCATGAAAATAGCAAATGAAGTAGTAAATTAAATATTAAAACCCTTTGTCAACAAAAACATACTTTTCTTACATTAAAATGTAACACGGTACAGACAGCTGTTTTTGTAAGACAAATGTTCCTACCAAAACATCTTTTGCCGATGTCATATTTTCTTTTATCTATTAATGTGGATCTAATGTCTTTCTGCTTATGATTCTCTATGATGTTTTGAAATTTTGGTAATTGCCCTTTAGTAGGTGTACGAACCTACCCCATAGGTAAAAAATTAAAGATTTGTACCTGTCCGTAAATCATGTAGGAAAAACCTACAAAATTACTATCCTCGTGATCATAGTTACTTACCGTTGAGCAATAGTTCCATAGAAGTTATCTGAGAATATGGTCCGAATATTTACTTTGAGAGTGCAAAAACACATTACTTCCCCTCATGTCGCTTGCGACTTGCGACGGCTGCGTTGGCGGCTAACTTCGTGGAGCACCTGACTCTCGCCAATGGCTACTTATACACGCAAAGCTGTAATAAATACGCTGTTCTGATACTTATGCTGTAAGTGACTGTATGAAGCTACCCCGTGTATGAATGGTGCCTATCTACCCCTACGGCTACCACTAGTTTGACACCGACATATGCGCACTAATATGCAAGCGAGATGTATAGAAAGTAACTAACGCAGACCTTATCGAATATGTCAGTTTGATACTGCTAAGGCAGTCGTGGTAAGGCTACAGTTTCCTTACTTAATAGTAATACATAAGTTTTATGGGAGGTAGTTAGTTTTGCTGGGCATTTTCCGTAAATGGGAGGTATAGTAAAACGTATTATTAATAAGTTTAAAACACTTAAAACCAAATAATTATTAAGCTTAAATCTTACAAAAAATTAGTTTTCACAAAGCGCGCTTAAAACGTATTATTATAAGGGTTTTATCTATGTATGGAGTGAGAACTAAGTTTTATTTTTAACAGACTTCAATTTCATAGAAGGAGGAGGTTCTGTATTCGGTTGTGGCTATTTTTCTATGCTACGGATGATATGATGACAAGCAAAGGAAATTCTTTTGTTGTATCAAAATTATTAAAAACCTAGACACTCATCTTATGAGTAACACCGGCATATTACTCATATAGTACCCTATTTTTATCTCAATGAACAATGAAAAAAATGTACGAAGTTCGTTCTTGTACAGTACGTATTTGCCGACATTGAAAAAATACACATGTGGTTACCACAGCCAATTCCACAGCGACCAGTCACCCCACAAATCATTGCTCCAAAACAAGAGGACCGACATTAGACGCAACACACAAACGGACAAAAACGCAAGTGTAAATTACACGTGACATTAATCACGGACTGCCACAATAACATGGTTGACTTCATCTTCGAATAATTCTCTTTGTTCAGCCGTTGCCGTTTTTACTGTTGCCTTAAAGCACGAGATGTGGCGAAAATTTTGCAATTGTGCAAATCTGCAACAGAAATGAGTAAGGATTGAGTTAGTGGCTTGTATCTCTGTTAGTAAAATACAAATCTAAGTGACATTCAAATAAAAATAAAAAACAATCAGCACAACCTAATATCGAGCTGATAACTTTATGACATTGGTACCTAGTACCTACAGGATACTGCCTGACCTTACCATTTGCATACACTAACTTGTACTAAGATACAAAGTTAACATTCGCCTCTGTTTCTGTGCCCTCTCGCTTTAATGACCTCTTTTTCTCTCACATTTATTTCGACGTACAACATATCGTGATATTGCCCATGAGATTGCCCGATACATTTTCTAAATTTAATTTTCATCTGATCAATTATTGCGTGATATGAGGTAAAATCATTAGCTAATCCAACAGAGAAATATTTGCTTCTTCTGCCGCTTCCGCTATCGCTCCCGCTACCTTTTCTCTCCCACGCTTCTTCCGTCGTACATCACATCGTGTCGTTAAGGGCAGGAGGTGGTCCGATAAATCAGGAACGTCGTCTACGCTCGCCTGCAGCCGCTAATGCGTGTTGTAATGAATGAGTGCGATCCTAGATTTTTGTTTAAAATTACAAGTGATTTAATGGGAAGCCGATCATTCAGAGGAAATATAATGATAGGAATAACGTGTCTGAAGTGGGTTAGAGACGAAAGTCAAATACGAAATCATAAGGGTAACAGATGTTGTGACGATAGTGAAATTCAAGTCGGACAAGGACATGTAGCGATAATGACATTAATGACTACTGTTTTCTTTGATAATCAACACAGACAAGAAACCGTCTAAAAAAATGTTTTGTGACACACTTTTATTGTTGACTGTTGTATTGTATATATAATATATATAATACTATTGTATTCTCATTTGCATGTCTATCGAGTACGTCTTGAGACCTTTTTAATGAGGCTAAGCTTGATGTGTTTGTCTTTTTACATCGAGGGGTTCCTTTGGCCACCTACCGACTGCATCATCAGATCACCTCCATGTTAGCATATTATTGCATTGTCACCGGAATTACGATAGTACTCCAAATTTCAACTGAATGTGATACCGGGAAGTTGTTCTAATTTTAGTTACAAGATTTGAAGCACTACATATACAAAGGTATATACGCAGTGAAGCTAAATAAAAGCGTGTAAAAAGTGTGTAATAAAAGTATATAATAATAAAATTGTGTAAAAAAGTAATAATAGAACAGTGCCGTTCACATTTAAATTGATCTAAGCGTTTCTAGACCACCACTGTCTCCCCTTTTCCTCTCGCCAAAGGGGTTATTTATAAAATTTGATTAATTCCTAAGAATCTAGTGCTTTTTAGGCATGGTGCTCCAAATGAGTGCTTAGTTATTAGTTAAAATGGTACTGGTATAACAAGACCAAGTGCGGGTAGTTCGAAAAACTCGCGCGCCTAGAAGATGTTGATGTCAACTTTAGCCAGTCTTCTCCGAGACCACGGGGACAACGCCGTCCTCGAAATGTCGGAGGTAAATTTAAAACTATGTTACGCGATTAAGTCCCGTGGAGATAAATAATAATGAGTAAAAATCGTGAAAGTTTAAATCAGTGTTTTGGTATAACATGTTTTGAAATGGGAATCACTAAAACATAATATGTAAGGCAACGCCTTATGTAGCCTAACCTAACCTAACGTTGGATTGTATGCAAGCTATAACTGCATGTTATACATAAGTAGCATGGGAGATAAGAGTAAGTAGTAAGCTGGCTTAACTTTCGAAATACCCTCGCACCATAAAGGCCTCGAAATTTAATTTTAAATTTAATTTTCATGATTATTTTTGGCTGACATAATATCGAACCGGTGGAGTTCGCAAAGTACTTAGTTACGAGTACTAACTAATCTATCCATCGTGTTGTTATGAAATTGTATATTGTACGTATATCTTACACAAATCACACATGTTTTGTATTGTTTGATGCGGTGAAGTCGTTTTACTTGTTATTATTTATTTACTTGTTAAAATTAATATTTATACCCTGAATATTCATGGAGAACTGTAGTAAATGGGTAAAGGTAAAGTTCAAAATTCAAATATACTTTATTCATGTAGACCTAGCAACCATCACTTATGAAGAGTAGGTATTACATATATATTATCTTAAGCAATTAGAGCAGTTTATTGATGTTAATATTATTCCATAATAAATTTGAAATATTATACAGATCAAATTTAGAAGGCCACTAATGGTGCGTACGCATCTACACATGGCCTATTCCATAGTGCGTGCTCTCAACCATCGCATGGCCAACTCGCTGGTCCAGTGCTGGGCCATCGTGTAGAGGAGGCATAACCATCGCATGATCATCTCGCTGGTCCAGCGTTGGGCCATCGTGTGGAGGAGCCATAATATTTTCTAAAACCCACACAATTTTCGAATACCTTATATGTGTACGGAAAACACACGCTGATAACAACAATACAATACCACACAAACCCAGGCTGAAACCTGAAACTTGAAGCTGTTTCTAAATTCCCGATTTACTGACTTTAAATCAGTGGCAAAGCCAGCCCTTAACTCGCTCACCCATAAACGTCCGGCCTTAGTTAAACCAAAGTAGCCAAGCCTTCGTGTGCTCTCTCAAAAGCAATCGATCAAATGGACGCATTTATTCATGTCCTAACGTACCTATTACATATCGAAAGACTTTCATTCTGTATGTCGGGCTGTATAAATTTATTCGAACTACATTTGGTCTCAATAACGCTCCTAAGTTGGAAAGGGATAGTGAACTGTAAGTAACATGAAACTAAACGTGCTGGTATGGAATCAGTGATGTTCTGCTATTGTTTTAAGCACATCAGCCGTTGGCCTAGCGCCAAACTCTGCCTGTAATTGGGATTTCGATACTTGTCTCTGGTTTACTTCGATTTGTTACTTGACTGTACAGATCGTGTTATTCGGAGTGACTCGGATCTAGACTTGGGTATAGAATTATCGAGATTGGTTTCTGCCATTCGGACAAATTGTATTGGAGGTTTACGTCTGACATCCTATGTGGCTGCGTATTACGCGCAAATGGGAATTATGTTAAGTGTTCGAGGATAAGATCTTTGTAGTATTCCATAGCACGGCTAGAAGGCCGACGGCCTATAAGTACAAAGTTGTGCTTGTAGGGGCATGGCACACTACGTCCGATTCGCACGTCGCTCGGAAGTTTGAGCGAGACAACGCTATGCGTGTATTATAAAAGCGCGTTAAAACGAGTGTACATGTTTTTAAAGGGTCGGCAACGCGCATGTAATATATCTGGTGTTGCAGGCGTTCATAGGCTACGGTGACTGCTTACCATCAGGCGGGCCGTATGCTTATTTACCACCGACGTGGTTTAAAAAAATTATACCGACACATGCGAACGCAGTGTGCCATGCCCCTTAGTGTGCGTCTTGATTTATTAGTTTGATTAACAGATAGGTTAATTACAAAAATGGTACTGTATGGGCACTCGGAGTTAGTGGTACCTGTTGTTGTTGTTGTCCTATAGCACCCCAGACTTGCAAAGGGCCTTCACAAGCTCGCGCCATTTCTTCCTATCTTCAGCGACCCTTCTGGCCTCGCTCCAGCTCAACCCGACCGCTCGTAGCTCACTCATGACGGACCGTTGCCAAGAGTGTACAGGGAGCCCGGAGCCATTGCTTCCGTCCGGCGGTTTCCAATCGAAAACGATGCTTTCGTGATATTATTCGTTTCCCCTCTTAGAATAGTACCTAGTGGTACCTACTGAAAAATAAAAAAACCATTCTATGAGTTTAAGCACATAACTATAATCTGATTTGGGATTTGAAATATTTAACGCTCATTTTTAGTTATTATTAGTTAAATAAAATTTTTGACATAAAATACCCCCGATAAAATTTTGGCCATATAAGTAGGTACTAGAAATATTATACCTACTGGTATAATTATGCGCTTTAAGACGATTAACATACTAGCCATTCGTGAGAATCTGCAGCCTTAGTGATTTCTCATCTAACACGTCTCTTATTTCCTTCATAGAAAATCTCCAATCGCTCTGCAACCTCAGAGTGAAAAGTAAATGTCTGTCCCGAAAGACAAACGACGCGGCGACGAGTGAACAGCCATTAATCACAATTAGCAGCGGTCGCGGTCGCGGTGTGGACTGCGGTTTGCCGTCTGCCGCTCAAAAACGATGAGCAGTTTGTTTATGTCGTTATCGTGCGTTATTACCGGAGTAAAACTTAGCAAAACTATGTGCGAAACTAGTATCTCTTAAACTAACAACTAACCCTGCACCGTGTAGGTACTGTATATTTTTCTTAAAGAACCGCCGCTGAAACCTCAGCAGCCAGTTCATTCTAATTTGTGCGGCTATTCAACATCTAGACTGTGGAGGTGACCGCCATAAGTATCCCAATTCTGATGATCGAATAGGTTACTAATTTTAATAAATAAATAAAATAAAATAAAATATCGTTTATTTCAGGCTTTCAGCCCATAATACAAGCACATGACGACACAAAATAATAATAAAAGCATTAATGCTTTAATAATAAAAGCATTAATCCTTAATTACTACGAGTTTGTAGCATTTGGCGTCGAGACACTAGGCCCGTGGGGTAGAGGGGCACGGGGGCTCCACAAGGCGCTCAGCAAACGCCTAAGGGAGGCCACAGGTGACCCTCGCGCAGGCGGCTTTCTCGCGCAAAGATTGGCCATAGCAATCCAGCGCGGGAACGCTGCCTGCGTGATGGGCACCCTACCAAGGGCACAAAATTTTGATAGGTATTTTTAATTTTTAGCTTTAGTTATAACAATTGTAGTTAGTTTTAGTTTTATTATTTATTTTATGTGTAATTGTTATATTTTTTTGTAATACTCTTTTTAGTTGTTGTGTTTTATTTATATCCCAATCCATCGTGAATATTACCAATATGTAATAGTGTGTCATTAATAAATTGTTTTTGAGGTAATTAATTTCTTACCCACTGCCTACCCCTCACTTGACTGCAAGTGTCACTTTGACAGTGACAGTAGTTTGTTTCCATTAATTCCGTCGGTGAAAAATTAGAATATAGGTATGACAGCAGTAATTAAAAGAGGGACGGACTTGTAACTTCTTGTACATCAACAGTTTTGCTTGTCAGTGGACGTATGTATTTGGGTTGATATATTATGATATTGCAGTGTGGTATGTAAGTACTTAAATGCTTAATTTCTGATAACTGCTGAAGATCAACAAGTTCGTTGTGTTTCACAAGTGTGACCATTTTTTAGTGTTTAAAATTACAATTGCTAGGAATCACACAAAGCTTTTTAAAATCAATTAAGTACTTACAGCCAAATCCCACTGCCATGTGATTGAACTAATTGCCACTCCAACATTTCATAAAATTATCCACATAATTAATTACCATGTCCACAAATGCGTGCCCGTTTAATTGTTCTGCTCAATTGCACAAAAGTGTGTCATGGTTTTCGCTTGAATCCGCAAATTATGCCAACCGCAGAGATCGATGGCTAAAACTAAACATGAAATGGACTAAAATTTATCTGGTTGTGCATCCACTTGGTTACTGGTGCTTGAGTTGAGTTGTCAGTTCCTATTTTCTTTATAAATGACTAGCGACCCGCCCCGGCTTCGCTCTGGTGCAGCAATGCTGATACATACATATGGGGCATTTTCTATTAAAAGGGACCTTATTGTCGATGGCGCATACGCCGCACAGCTTCGCGCGGCATTGTATTTATATTGGAGCATCGTTAATTATGGCGTAAGCGCCATCGACAATAAGGTCCCTTTTTATAGAAAATGCCACATATAAACCTTCCTCTTGAATCACTATCTATCAAATTTCTATGAAATTATGACGTATAAATAACACTTGCTATCAAAATCGTTGCAGACTTATCTTCGTTAATTTCCATACATTGCTGGACTGATTGCAGTATTGTCCAGATTTCTATTGATAAAGACTTCCTGTCAAATATTAACTGGTTTGCACACAGAATGATAATATGAAGCAAAAAGATCAATACATAGAATATAAATTACACAAGTCACGCTTCCTGCTACTGAAACTTTGACAGCCAAGTTCGACAGCTGTTAATTTCCGAGTATAGCTCACCTGTCAAAACGTCAACAGTTAAAAATGAACAGTAAAGAGCTCGCTTAGCCACCGATGCAGGGCTAATTACTGCACAGTAGACGGATAGCAGTAAGGTCACCTAGGGAGCGCTGCCTAGTCTGCGTAGTACCTTTTCAATGTTAGCATTCGTCACAATATATGCTTTTTTTTATACTACGTCGGTGGCAAACAAGCATAGGGCCCCGTAGCCTATGTACGCCTGTGACTCCTGAGGACATGCGCGTTGCCGACCCTAACGCTCCGCACTCTCATTGAGCTCTCTGGCAACCTTACTCACCGGCAGGAACACAACATTATGAGTCTAGTGCTATTTGGCTGCGGTTTTCTGTAAAGTGGAGGTATATACTTCCCCAGTTGGGCTCTGCTCTAGATCTGGAATCCGCTGGGCTGTGCCCTACCACATAAAGCGAGATGACATTCACAGTGCCCAACTTCTCTTTTGGACGTAGTTTAAGGACAGATCCGGGTCCAAGTGCTTTTAGTACTGTTTACTTTTCAGCAACATAATTAAACGGTTTGTCAGGTTTATAAAATTTTACATCTGAAAATTGTTAAACATTGAGTTTTTTTTTTACACTTTAGGGCTCGTTTACTTAACAACATGTCTGTTACGAATTTGAAGGCCGGTAGTCCCAATCGTTAACCCTTTGCACACTAAAAAAATGCGAGACTAAAGGATGACTCACGTAAGACCGGGCCGGGTCCGGGACCCGGAAAGGAGCTTCCGGCGCTTACTTTTCTATGACAGATGACCGGTGATCACGTGATGCGTTCCATAGAAAACGAAGCGTCGGAAGCTCCGGCCCGGACCCGGTGGAAGTGAGTCGTCCTATATTCTATTACAGACGATTTTGAAACGAATTTTATCTGCAAAGATTTTGGCAACAAATTGTATTGTCCTTATTTTACTAGTAGTAAATTGAGGTTAATGTGCCAGTGCTCGATACATCTATATTAGTTGATATTGGTTGATATCTTCAATCGTAATGCATATAACTAAATAGAAATAGACGCGACAAAATGTGTCAGACATTGAGCCCTAAGGCGGGATTCCACCAGTGTGCGGCACTGCGCGGCACAAGTATTTTTGTACTGAATACGCTTGTGCCGCACAGTGCCGCACACTGGTGGGATTCCGTTTACATTCACCTTACTGTTTTTAAACGGCTATGCCCGAGCGATCAATCTTCCGAATTCGCGCTCTTCTGCTCACAACAAATTGTCATTGTGGCTACGCGCGACGGCCATCTTTATTATAATTGCGAATGCTCATTAGCGGATTTATTATGCGACGGAAATAGCCTTCCAGTTTCCGATTATACTTGTAGTGGGAGTTGGAATGAGAAATAATGGCCTGTGCATTTGCCAGGAGAGATTTACGGTCAGATTAATATTAGGAGCGGTATTCTGATTCTACGATGTGTTCATCTTGACACAAATCGCAGTGCTTCTCGCACATACCCATAAGTGTGAGCGAGATGCCAAACAACACAACTCTCGATGCATTCCATCGTATCATATTAATATCAAAACCTTAACAGATTTTAAAATCAGAATACCGCTTTCGGTCCTATATCCTATATCCCCATCAAAAAGGATATTTCTTAGTAGTTTATCTCTCGAGGATAAAATGCAGTTTTTATTATTATAATTTGACACCATTAAAGAACATTTAAAAATATAAACAAGATGAAAAACAAATGATATCAAAATTTCTAATAAGAGCCGAAAAATACGAACTGCATTACCTAGCAATACTTTCCTTGGCCCTCAAATTATAAATTTTCATTCAATCTCTATAGATAAAAACAATGACTTCAGACTACGTACACAGAATAAAAGTTTTGAATGATTCACGGTTAGTTTCACTACTTATATCTCTACTTATATCGACTATCCCGGTCGATATAAGTCTAGTACGTACAAAGTAGATCTAGTGAGATAATTTTTATTCACTGATCCAACTTCAGACCGATATAATCTTTTTTTAAAGGTAGATATATTCCGACATTTAGGGAAATTGGAGTAATACATACACATTGACACTCTTATCGCAGCTTTCCTGATAATTCCCTAACAAGAACGCTCAATCTATTTAGATTAGTGATAACAAATCGATTAGATACTATACAATGCCCAAACATCAAAAGCAGGCCATTTAATGCAATTTCACACTTGTGTCTATTAACAGTGTTACTACAACGCTGTACAAAAGTTAGTTTAACAAAATCGGATTAACGTTAGTAGTATTAAAATCTAGTTCATTTAACATTGTTAATAAGTTCAGTGGCACTTTAAACAATGTTGTTGAAAATAGTTTTATTAAGTTTAATTTGTAGTTTGACTAGTGCTGACCAGTTTCGGTACGATGGCTACGCGTTGTACAAGATAATTCCTCAGAATGAGCATCAGGTTCAGTTTCTTAAGGATTTGGAATACAATGACAAGGAATTGGATTTCTGGAGGCCTCCTACTAGAGTGGGAGAATATGTGAGTGTTGTGGCCCCTCTTGAGAAGAAGGCTGATTTAAAAAAATGTTTGACACAAATAAATATCCATAATGAGGTTATGCTGGACAGTATCCAAGAGTAAGTTAAGCAAATATTGCGGTTTTCTCCTTTGTAGGTTTGTAGCACTGCTTGTTCTATTTGCTTTTATTTGTTACTCGACTACAGCATCTCCATTATTATAACAGTTTTACATCTATGTTGTTAGGTAAATTTGTATGGCAAAAGTATGGAAGTGTGGCAACTGGAAAGTTGGTATTTACTAGTGTACTTCCGATTTGTTTCCTAACTCATCATAATCAGAGATGTTCAGCGCGGCAATGCTACCAGACTTCTAGGCACCGTACCATCCGGCGCCGAGTTAGCTCTCATTTTAATCTGTATATAGGGTAGATATTTTTAGTTAATTTAATTTAGTATTATTACTGTTTTTATATTTTTTCCCCTCACTAGCTCGGAAAGCCGTCTTTTATCCTTTAAAACAAGCGGGGAAAAACGCATTTTATCCACTAGTGGGGAAAGTAATTTGACCTTGGATGGAGCGTGTTTAAGTAGCTTGACAGATAACAAAACGTAAAACGCTCATAATAATGGTTCGTTCGATATTAATTATCATTAAATAAATGGTTTGAGAATCTAATAAAAATACCAAATTTAGCTTTATTTAATAATTTTAAGTCATAAACCTTAAAATTCCATAAGAAACGTTAGATTTTTTATAATGATGTTAAATATAATTCTGAACGCACAAGTTGAGTCGATGCAATTTCAAAACGCATCGTTGACATTTCATACGTCAGAACAGAAATGTCAACATTGTCAACAAAATTTTTACTGTTCTCCTCACCGACTCACGTAAAAATCAGAATTTCAAGTGTTTTTTGTTATAATATCGTAAAAAAATTAGTGATTCCAGTGATGAAGATGATTTAACGCCTGTGGATGTTGCACTTTCCTCGCTATAGTGAGGGGAAAAGTTTTGTGTTACACACGGGTGCAAATGTATTTTACTTCTCGTGTGTTGAAACACTCGTACGCTCAGGATTCTATTTTAGAACCACTCGCTTCGCTCGTGGTTCAACTATAGAATCCTTTCGCTTGCTTGTGTTTCAATTCCACACTCGCGGGTAAAATACAACTTTGCACCCTTGTATAACAAATAACTATTGTTTGAAAATAAAGCTGTTGATCAAAGATGTTAATTTTTATAAACTAGATTTATATTTCGACTCTTACATTTTTTTTTAAATCTAAGTACATTTCCTTTTTCAGAGCGATTGACGCTCAAGTGCATAGCAGAAAAAAACGCAGTCCTCGTGTAATACGTGAGCCTGTCATGTACTTCGAAGGCTACCACACTCTTGAGAATATAAATAACTGGTTCCAACACCTTGCAGAGCAGCACAGTAACATCGTTACTTTGGTCACTGCTGGAACTTCACATGAAGGTAAGGATTACATCAATTGATTGGCCAGTAGAGTAACTGATTATACAGATATAGATATCAAAATGTCCCTGCTAAATATATCCGAAAGTAAAGGATGACTCACGTTAGAATGGACCGGGTCCGGGGCGAGGCATCCGACACTTCGTTTTCTATAAAAAGCATCATGTGATCACCGGTCACCTGTCGTAGAAAACGAAGTGCCGGTTGCCTCGTGTCGGACCGGAGACGTTCTAATGTGTCATTCTTAAAGGATACTAAACTTGAGCCTACTCTCTGATTGTCTTACATCGCCCAAAACCGATCCCGTCATAATTTTCGAGAGTATCAAAACTGTGGAAAGTACCATTAGTATTCTTAACTCTCGGGTATAAGACAAAATTGAACACTAAAAATGTGTGTATGGCCCAGGTAATACGATTTGATCTAGATAAAATTACTTTAAATTTTAATCAAACCATAATCATAATATGATATTATTATCGAGATCATCGTAAATATATGCTGAAAGACATACTGCTAGACTAAGGTCTCCCCAGGAATCACTACAGGACAAGCACTGCATTAATTAAACGGTTCCCTGCGATCTAGATAACAACGTTGGCCCACTTTGTTAGACTAGTTGGTAAATATTCCTACCTACTAGCTACTAGTATAGTATGCGGTCTACCTACTGAGCTCGTTCACTTACCTGTACTAACAATGGCATTCTGTTAAACAAAAGCCATTATTTATTTTGTGCCTGAGCGCGTGGCCTTTGTGCCTGAGGGTCACACACAATAGCCACGCGCTCAGGCAAAAAGGCCACGCGCTCAGGCACAAAAGAAATAATGGCTTTTGTTTAACAGAATGCAATTGTCAGTACAGGTAAGTGAACGAGCTCAGTAGATAGACCGCATACTATACCTATATTTGCAATTTCAGAAGCGATTTAATGAAATTCAACAAACTAATTACCTGTTGTTTACATTCCAGGAAGAAACATCACCGGCATCAAAATAGCCCGAAACTCTAACCGACCCGCGTTCTTCCTTGAAGCCGGTCAGATCGGAGCCGATTGGCTGTCTCCCACCGTAGTCTGCTACATTGTGGACCAGCTAGTTCGTGGTGATGACCCTGCTGCTTTGGCTGCTTCACAGGACTACGAGTGGCATATATTCCCTAGTGTCAACCCTGATGGTTTTGAATTCTCTGATAACAGTGTAAGAAAATATCAGCTATAGTCGCGACTTGTCAAATCTGCTAAAAAGGAAATTCGTTATTAAACGAGCCAATTTTAATTTTAACGTAAATTTATGAAATTAAATTATATAAGTATAATAACTAATCTGTACTTATAAAAGTTATAAATAAATAACTGATATTTATATCGCGCAGGTCAGATTATGGACTAAAAACCGCAGACCGCAAAGAGGCAACGAGATTGGAGTTGATCTTACAAGGAACTGGAACTCTCAATGGGGAGGTAGGTAATTTATTTTAATATCAAAATGTTTATTTATTTGCTGTGTTGCAGTTTCCATAATCAAAACATATCGGCTATCGAACTAGCCTACGAATCTAATACAGCACATAGGTACTAATTAAATCAGGTATTTTTTAAGTGCTTGAGATAAAGAAGCATTCCTTACGAGGAAAATTTTTAGAAATACAAATAGGCTGTCATAATTAAAATGACCAAAAATACCATAACTAATTAGATGGTTATATTAACCTGTTTCAGTTCGCGGTGGCAGCTTCAGCCCAGCCGAAGCCAGCTTCATCGGTATTGGCCCGTTTTCCGAACCAGAGACCCGTGCTCTCTCCAGATACATAGAATCTATTGGTCACAATTTAGCCGCAGTTTTGTCCTTCAGGGGATTTGGACAAAGACTGCTCATACCTTACGCACACACCACAGAGCCATTGGAAAACTACAATGATATGGTTAGCAAAATGAAATGAAGTTCTTCATCATTTCGTTTTTACAATATACTGCAGTCCAATACGTTGATGGTGTAATGTAGAGAAAACATTGTTTATTAAAATTCTTTGCTTAAAGGTACCGTTTGGATACACCAGCATTACTGCTGCAGTATTGCAGAGTGACAATACTGTTGACTGCACTGCTGCTGCAAATGTCAATAACATTGGTTTGGACATCGGCGGCAGTATTGTCGCTCTGCAATACTGCGGCAGTAATGCAGCCGACTGCATTATCGCAGGAAACGTCGAAAAGATCATTATATCGAAAAAGTTTAATTCAGTTTCAATTTATTCAATTCATTCAAATACTGCAGCCGTATAATGCTGGTGTAGTCTGAATCCAAACGGTACCTCAAGATCGCACTATATTCGAGTGTTTCGCGACGATGCATCGTCCATCCACAATCGCGATGACTTCCGAGGCGGCGTGTTCTAGACGTTATGGAGTCAGGCGTGTAAGCTAAATTATGTTCATTTAAATCCAACTGCAGCCGTTAGAAGCCCGTGTCGTTTTTAGGGTTCCGTACCTCAAAAGAAAAAAACGGAACCCTTATAGGATCACTCGTGCGTCTGTCTGTCCGTCTGTCACAGCCTATTTTCTCCGAAACTACTGGACCAATTAAGTTGAAATTTGCTATACATATGTAAGTTTGTGACCCAAAGACGGACATGTAACGTAAACAAATTAATTTTAAACATGGGGGCCACTTTTGGGGGGTAAATGAGAAAATAAAAAAATTCAAACTATATCGTGTTACATATCAAATGAAAGAGCTCATTGTGAGAATCTCAAATATATTTTTTTTATAATTTTGGGATAAACAATTTAGAAGTTATTCAAGAAAATAAGCAAAAAATGACCACTCCCCCCTTTATCTCCGAAACTACTGGTTCTAAAATCTTGAATAAAATACACAAAATAGATTACAGGAAAACCTATTAGAAATTTCAGTCAAGCGTGAGTCGAACTTAATTACTTGGTTTTTGATCCGACCCCCACGGACATTTTTTAAAGACATTTCACTTACGTTTCACATAAAAAATACATTGTTTAAATTGTATAATGTACGGAACCCTTGGAACGCGAGTCCAACTCGCACTTGGCCGATTTTTCTTTAGGATATGACATCTATGTATGTATTTTAAATACCTAGTTTAATAGTTACATCTTTTTTTAACTATTAGTTACATTTAATATTTATGGTTCCAGATTACTATCGGGCGCCGAGCAATGGGTTCATTAGCTGTGAAACATGGTACTCAATATTTAGTTGGTAACTCTGCTACGGTCCATGGTAAGACATTGTTATAATGTAAGGTATATAAAATTCGTTTATTTCATGAATTTGAACACCAGTTATGAAATTGTTCATCACCTTCAAGATTTAAGAACACAAGAATAATAATGTATGTAATAATAGTATAATCACAGAAATCGGTAGGTTAATTAGTGATTTACCAAGACTTTATATCTTTAAGAGATACCTAACCATTTATGTCTGGTTAACTGATGCCAAGCTTCAATGAAGTTCATTGTATTTGTTTCGTTCTAGACGGAGCAACGGGCGTGCTCGTCGACTGGGCTAAATACAGGTTCAGACCTCCAGTAGCAGCTACCTTCTTGCTGAGGGACAACACCGGGTGGGGCCATATATTGCCCGTCGCGCAGGTGCTGCCTTCCTGTGAGGAAACCTACGATGCAGTCATAGCCATCATTAGAGAGGCCAAATTTATTAACGTGCTATAAGCTAAAATAAGAAATAATAATAAATTATTGTTAACTGATTGTTTGAGTTTCAACTCGTTTTTAAAATCTTGAATAATTATTATTATTTAAAAACCTATTATTTTAGTGGAGATTTTTACATCGTTTGCAAAGTTATCAATATTATGTCATTGCCATAGAATAATTATTTATACTCACACACTTAGACGCAAAAAATTGAACCTGTTAGTTATATGTAAAACTATATTGCAGTTAACATTAATATTACTTTATATTTAAAGTGCAGTTCAATTGAAATTGTGAATAATGTAAACAAACCAATTTACTTTGTAATCTCGCACATCTTAAGGACAACCATGATCTTATCAACCAATTATATTATACCAATTTATTGTAAAAATAAACGTGTGTTAATAATATTTTAGTGTAAACAACTAGTAATAATTTTAAGATTTATGTCAAGAAAAAATCTATCATACCTATATGGCAGCTGAGCCCATGGTGGCCATTCTCCTCCACCATTACTCCGCAAATAACAGTGTGCCTAGTTGAGGGGATGGCAGGCACGCACCCGACTCAGGCTTGGAGGCGACCTTGACACGCGTCAGATCAGTTAATTTTATATATTTATTTATTTAATTAATCTATCTAACCGTCCGTCCGTCCGTCCGTCCATCCATCTATCCAGCAATTCCTCCAACCTGCCAACCAACCATCCATCCATTCATCCATCCAATCATCCATCCATTCATCCATCCAGTCATCCATCCATCTATCCATCCATTCATTCATCCATCCATTCATTCATTCATTATTTATTTCTTTATTATTTGCCATTTCTATTGAACTCTATTGCCTCACTTGCAATTTTGTTATATGTAGGTAATATATAATAGGCCGATGATTTTCATGAATGGTATCAATCGATCAGGTTTATTTTTAGGATCAAATGTCTATATGGGATCCATTGCATTAAAGCAATACAAAAGTCAGAAATGATAGTGAAAGTCGTACTTCACTCGCGAAACGCTCCTAACAAAACGATAAGTGAACGTGACGTCAAGGTCACTAAGAGCCCATTTTGAATGTATGGACAAAACAAGAAAATTGCGTTTTTGTCGGTGAAATATTGCGTTTATATGCGTAAGGAATCGAATGGGACCCTTATTTTTTTCCTTTTTGGAAGTTAGAATATTACTTAAATTTTGAAACTCCTGTATTTTTATATTATTTTAATATCTACATTATTGTGATAAATTACTCATTTGCTATCTATGTTACTAGATTTTGTTATAAAATATTAATATTAAGGGGCTACCCAAGGTTTTCATCGATTTTTGACAAGTTTGGAATCGTATCTCCTACTTTTGCACTACATATAGAATTATAAGACAGACGGATATAGGTTCTTTCTTTTTTTTTATACTACGTCGGTGGCAAACAAGCATAAGGCCCGCCTGATGTTAAGCAGTCTCCGTAGCCTATGTACGCCTGCAACTCCAGTGGAGATACATGCGCGTTGCCGACCCTAACACTCCTCTCCCTCGTTGAGCTCTGGCAACCTTACTCACCGGCAGGAACACAACACTATGAGTAGGGTCTAGTGTTATTTGGCTGCGGTTTAAACTTTTTTAATTTTTTAATTCTTTAAACTTTTATAATTTTTTAAACGTCTAAAAAAACACTTTTTTCGTATCTCGATTGCTGTGAAAGATCTTACATATATGTATGAAATCTACATATTTGGGTTCGTATTTGACGTCTCTAAAAATTTGTCTTTGTCTCTAACTAAAGGTTTTAATTTTAAACCAATTAACACAAAAGTTATGGCCCGAAAACCAGTTTTTTGGCCTATCATTGTTCAACTTTGATGCCAAATATCTCGAAAACAATTAACTTTGAAGTAAATATGGGATACTATATTGCTTCAAGTCGTTGCTGTTAATATGATAAGCTACAAAAACAATTCAGCTCGAAGGTCATTGGGGCATGGGATCCCCTTAAGTATCTGTATTAACAATAAAATAACAAATTATAGCAGTAAAACCATAACCATAAAGATAAGCCTTACTTATTTGATAATAGTTTTATAGCATTATGTTTAATAGATATTATTAGATATTAATATTATTTTAGTACATAGGCATATTGCAAACGGGTAAGGGGTAACGGGTAACCTTTGTTTCAAATAATAAATCTATTTAAATTTTATTACCTACGAATAAATGATTAGATGTGCCGGTTTTTACATGAATTTTATTGAAAACTTTATTGTTGACACGAATAGTCAATAGGTATTTGATTTTGACTTTTGTTTTCCAGAACAATGTTGAAACTACTGGCCACCTTGCTTTTACTAAGTAGCCATGCAAAGAGTGAAAAGTTTAATTTCACCAATTACGCCTTATATCGGGTAACCCCGAGTACCATCGAAGAACTCGAAATACTGAATTCAATGCTTTCTAACCCCCAGTTAGATTTTTTCGAAGATCCAGTGAGTGTGAATGAAATGGTCAGTGTGGTTACATCACCTGGGTACAGAAAAACGTTTGACGATATATTAAAAGCAAATAGTATAGATGCTGAAGTTACTATTGAAAATATACAAACGTAAGTAAAATACTGACGATTCTTAATTCAACATGGCTAAACAACATTTATTTACATACAAGATATATACAGTGGTACTAACAACAAATACAACAACAACGTTATACATGTTTAACTGACTCTTAAGAAAAGAAATTTGCAAATTTCTTAAATGTATTTGTTGTTAAGCTAAAAACATCTGTCAACAGGGTAATTGACAACGAGAAACACGGTAAATATATTCAACGCAATGTGCAATCTATGACATGGGATGCGTACTTTCCTTTAGACGACATATACGCTTGGCTTGATGACATTGCTGCTGCCAACAGTGATATTGTTACATTAATCAACGGAGGAGAGTCATATGAAGGAAGAGAAATTAAAGGAGTTAAAATTTCTCACGGTAGTGGCAGAAAGAGCATATTTATTGAAGGAGGCATACATGCTAGAGAATGGATATCTTACGCAACAGTCAACTACATTATTACTCAGCTTTTGTACAGTGAGGACCCTGAAGCTCAAGCTGCTGCCAGGGATTTTGATTGGTACATATTTCCCTGCACTAACCCTGATGGATATATTTGGACTTGGACAGACGTAAGCTTTTGATTAAAGTTTAAATAAGTTTTTCAATTGATTATTTTGTCACAGCGAGGATTGGAATAAATTGTTGTTTGTTTTAGTTCAGACTGTGGCGTAAAAACAGGCGTCCCGTTGGAACTGAATTTGGTATTGATTTAAATAGAAATTGGGATAGCAATTGGATGCGTAAGTATAACATCCTGTTCAATTTGTAAAATAAATATAAATTAATATCTGTTCAGCACATCTGTAAAGTAAAAAAAAAATTGGTGAATATATGGAGAATAAAATTTTGTATCTGATAAAATTGTATTCGCAAAAAAGATACTTGATAAAAGCATGTGTGAATGATACAGTCAAATAATAAATTTTATGTCAGTTTTCTTTACGATGTGTATGTTTTTACTTTACACTTCGTTTATTTATGGAAAATGTTAACAAGGGACAAGTAAATAATTTTAGTAAATAATTTGCGTAATTTTTTTGCAGTTAAAAGTTCTAGCACCGATCCTAGCAGCAACAACTATGCCGGCACTGGACCGTTTTCTGAGCCTGAAGCAAGTACTTTGGCCGCCTATATAGAAAGCGTTGCAGATAATATGGAAATGTATATCAGTTTTCATTCTTCGGGACAAATGATTATGGTCCCTTACGGAAATACTACTCAACCGTTGGACAATTATGAAGATTCGGTATATTTTAATTTATAACTTTATTTGTAAGCGAATACTTGCATCGTATGTATAAATGCGACAGTATACTTTTCGTCGTACATACTGACTGTAGTTATCTATCACTGTTTATATTTCGACGTGATTCTGCAAACTAGATGGAACGCAAACTAAACCATCATTTGAATTTTTACTTAATATTAAGCCAGAAGGGTTCTTTTTAGGGTTCCGTACCCAAAGGGTAAAAACAGGACCCTATTACTACGACTTCTATGTCCGTCTGTCTGTCAGTCTGTCCGTTTGTCTGTCTATCTGTCTGTGAATCTGTCTGTCTGTCTGTCACCAGGCTGTATCTCATTAACCGTGATAGCTAGACTGTTGAAATTTTCACAGATGATGTATTTCTGTTGCCGCTATAACAAAAAATACTAAAAACAGAATAAAATTTATATTTAAGTGGGGCTCACATACGAAAAAACGTGATTATTTTATAGTTTTTTGACTCTTGACTATTTTGTTAGAGTTACTTTTTGGTTTAAAAAATGTAATTCTGTACAGGTGAAAATTGCCCGAAGAGCAATAGGGTCATTGACAGTACGTTACGGAACTCCATATGTAGCTGGAAATGTGGCTGAAGTAATTTGTAAGTAATTTTATTACTGTATCATAGTTTCTTATGTAACACGCTGTGCCTAGTTATATACAAACATCTTGTTGGTAAATACTAACCTTTCATTTACGCATTTAAAAAAGTTATGTATGTAATTTCAAACATGGCCAAAGAGAGAAAGTACGGTCACCAATGAAAGTGTGTATCTAATATATTCTTAACTTGTTTTCTCTTAGATGAAGCAACGGGAACTAGTGTGGATTGGGTAAAAGAAAAACTAAGAATTCCTCTTACATACATCTACGAATTACGAGATCGAGGTGAATACGGCTATCTCCTACCCGCCGAGCAAATTTTACCCAACAACGAAGAAATCTGGGATTCAGTACTAGCCTTAATAAGGGAAGGACGCGCTTTGGGCTACTTTAATTCAGCTTCTTCCATTCAAAGTTCATTGGCAGTTATGTTAGGAGTTTTGTTATTCGTTGTTAATTAACAGCGACATACATAAATTCTACCGATTATCTATTCAATATACTCAACATCGGACAAAAAATAAGACAACGAAAATAATTTTGACCCAACTGTCAAACTAATTTGGCTCATACCTGCCCACATAACCAACAAATTATAATAAAAATCCTTGACCCTTTATTTCTAAGTTTTGTTGTTGCGATGTTGAAATTATTCTAGTGAAAATAAAGACCACTTGTTGAAAGAAAATCTCTTTCAAACACCGCAAAATTGAATTTAGCCGGCAACTGAACATTTCCCAAGGCTGAACAGTTTGTACAATATTAGCTCAAACAGTCAATTGCATGAGCTCGCCGGGTTTTACTCACTTGGCTGCATTTCGTAGGTAAGACATGTGAAAAGTTTACTGTGGTGTAGTGGGATTGCAAAGGGAAAGCAAAGCTACATAGGGGTTTTCGTACTGGTAACACAAATAGGTAAATGCCAATTATATATTATATGTGTAGCAAAACTTACCAGACTGACTACATAGTACACATATAACATTTTCTATATACCAGTGGCAAACAAACGCGCAGCCTAATATGGGCGCGTGTAACTCTTTACCACCCTACAAATTTACAAGGATTTCTCACCATCAGGAACACAACACTACATAGTTACAGAGTAAATAGCAAGTAATTATAGACTTGAGTGATGACAGGTGGACTAAAATGTTAACGGAATGGTGGCCGCTTTCGAATGAAAAATGAAAATGAAAAATAATTTATTTGGTTTACAATGTGCATTTAAATGGCAATAGGGTTGGAACCTTCTTTTAAGTATAAAATATACTTGTGGCAGAAGGCCCCGCTCTTCCATAATTTGAAGGGGTACAACCAAATTTTATTTAAAATGTTACAATATGTGCAATATGGTACTTATAATTTACTATAAGACATGCTATAAATT